>NC_046168.1:50861326-51156326 GCF_011064425.1 Rattus rattus | reverse complement strand
TTTTCTGTTTACTCTCTTCCCTGTGCCTCTATCTCTCTGTATGTCCTTCCAGTGAGGTGTGGGGGGCAGAGGTCACACACCCATTTAACAGCTCTCCCAGTCGCACTTATCCCATGCGTGTCACATGGCTGTTTCTTTCCTTCATCCCCCCGGGTGGAATCTGTGCACATGGGCGTGTTGCACACTTGCTTTTGTGATCTGCTTTAAATACGTTTTCTCCCTAGAGACGACGAAGCCCTCTGAGCTCTTGACCCTGTGCCTTAGGGAATAAAGATGTTAGTAAGATTTCCAAATGGAGGGGTTGGGGATTTAGCTCAGTGGTAGAGCGCTTGCCTAGGAAGCACAAGGCCCTGGGTTCAGTCCCCAGCTCTGAAAAAAAAGAACCAAAAAAAAAAAAAGATTTCCAAATGGAGACCACCCTTTTTGCTTGTTTGCCTTGAGACAAGATCTCCCTATGCAGCCCAGTTTTAAATTCATGGTTCTCCTGCCTCAGCTTCCCAATGTACTGAACTATTGAGATCATTCTTGCTATGGCTTTCGAGAGGGAAAGAGAAGACTTTCTTGTACCAGCTTTCACCCTCATTGTATGTATGTACACACACATGATGTCACAGTGCTCACAGAGGGCAGAGGACCTCAGGTATCTATCCTTGCTTTCCATCTCTCAAACAGGGTCTCTTTGTTGGTCATTGTGTGTCTTGCTTCCAAGTTTCTGGAGATTTTTCTGCCTCCCATCTCCCTGGAACAACACTTGGATTACAGACATGAGCTACTACACCAGGCTTTGTGTGGGTCCTGGGATTTGAACTCAGGTCTTCACACTTGTGCAGCAAGCATGTTGGTCACTCACGTATCTCCTTTCCTTCTTATTCAATAACACTTTGAAGTTGGCCATGATGATCGTGCCGTACTTGTAGGTGTCTAGGAACTTGAGAATCCCGTGAAGGTTTCTCTTTTTGTGAGCTGGGCTCACTAGTTCATACGGGGTTTCCTTTCCCGTGTTGCGTTGTTCCAGGAGAAATGGTGATCAATCAGGTATTTGGAGAGTGAGTGGCTGTAAGATGTTTTTGGGATTTCAAAAGGAAATAAATCCTTAACAGATTTTGTGGGTGAAGAAGGGTCAAATATTCTAAGAGTCAGAGGTCAGGAGCAACACAGTGTCTTCTTGCCAGACTAGGCCAGGCCAGGGCAGCTGCACTCATGGACTCAAAGCAACTGTGCTTACCGCACAAAACCTGTATAAGATCAAACCAGTCAGCCCCCCATCATGGTAAGGAGGGACTTGAAAGCCCCACCCCCAACTGAGGAGCTAAGGAGGGCTTATGGCTTCTGGGAGAGGGAGAGTCAGTTTCCTTCAAGCCTACCATGGCTGCTGGTAGGTCACCCATGCTTAGGTAAATGGCCCTCCACTCAGAAGTATGTGGGCAATAACATTTGAACTGATGTGTTGTTAAATTGAAAAGAAAGAGAGAAAGGGAGAGAGGGAGGGAAGGAGGAAGGAGATGCCAAGTTGTGCGCTTATGGAGGTGGATGGATTTGGGAGGAGTGAGGAGAGGAGTTCCTGATGACCCTGAGGAGCTGGACACAGAGTGGCACATCATGGGAAGGTGTAGCAAATGACTTGAAAGGAAAGGTAAGAGGGGCTTGTGACTTCCAATGTCAGGGAGGGCTGGAAAAGCCCTGCCTTGGTTGATTCTGTTGGATCCTGGTTCTTTCCTGAGAATAGACATGGTGGAGGGTAATTCTTAGTGTCACAGTTAGGGTATCCATTGCTGTGAAGAGACACCATGATCAAGGCAACTCTTATAAAGGACAAGATTTAGTTGGAGCTGGCAAATAGCTTCAGAGGTTCAGTCCATTATCATAAAGGTGGGAAACATGGCAGTGTCCAGGCAGGCAAGGTGCAGGAGGAGCTGAGAGCTCTACATTTTGTCTCAAAGGCAACTAAGAAAAGACCGTCATCCCCAGGCAGCTAGGAGGAAGCACTCTTCTGCAATGGGTTGTGCCTGAGCGTAGAGGGAGACGTCCAAAGCCCAACCCCACAGTGACACACTTCCTCCACAAGGCCACACCTCCTAACAGCACCACTCCCTATGGACCAAGCATATTCAAACCAACACACATGGTGTCCCAGATAGTGGGAATATACAGGACTAGTGGAGATCATGAAGTCATGCTACTGGAGGACCCAACTTATTACTGGATGAGGGTAAAACACACCTTTCAGGGTTCTGCACTCCATCCGCTTAGTCAGAAATCCAGTCAGCAAGGTGATGCTTCTATTTCTCAGTGCATTTCTAGGGAGTTTCAGTGCATGGACACATCACTGGCAAGGGTGTACAATGTGACACCAGTGACCCCTATTTATTAAGTCACTTGTCTGACCTTTGATGGCCGAGTAGAACATCACTTACGTTTAAGCTGCTTGTTTCTGCTCATGTTGCTTGACCACCAATTGTCAAGGACTTCTGAGCCTTGCCCTGGTTCCTAGGAGCAGGAAAGCTGCCTTAGCAGATTGCTGGGCGAAAGATAAAGTTGAAAATCACTTCCTACTTATGCTACCAGTTCTAACAAATGGTGAGGGGCGCAGGGTGGGGGTGGGCAGAGCAACCGCGATTCCTTTCTTCTTTTGCTTGTTGAGAAATCATTTTTATTCTTGGTCCCACACGCAAGAATTGCAAAACTCCAATTCCTCTCATTGCTTATTTCAGAAGAGAAGAATTAGCTAGGGCAGGTACCTTGTTAGGAACAGATTATGCACAAGAGACAGGGACAAAGCTCCAAGATAAAAGGCCCTTCATGTCATTGAGACGCTTCAAGTTAGCCTCCGGGACAAGTGGCTCTTAGGTCATTTCAAACTGGGGCCTATTCTTGGGACCTCCGTGGATTAAGAAGTAAAACAACACCCGTGGTTCCAGCCATTGTAGCTACCCTTGTGTCAGTGCGGGTTAATTGAGACTTGTGCTCCTTCCCATTCGGAAACTTTGTGAGGGACGTCATGTGTGTGGCTCTAGCTTTTTACTTTGCAAGCAAGTTAATAGTCACAGATGCTTGCTTCGCCTTCCGGGATAATCACATACACGTGCACGCATGCACATGCACACACAGACACACATGCGCATGCATGTACATATGCACACACATATGCATGCATGCATACAACAAGCACACGTGCACACACAGACATATACACAGACACACACATGCATGCACATGTACATGCAGATGCATACACATATGCATGCATACACATAGTATGCACACACACAACATGAGCATGTACACACACACATAAGCACACACAGACATGAATATGCATGCACATGCATATGTACACATATATGCATACATACACACAACACACATGTACACACAGACACATGCACATGAACACACATACATGCATGCATGCACACACAGATGTATTCACAGACACACACATGCATGCACATGCACACACAAATGCACTTGCACATAGACACACATGCACAAATGCACACACAGATGCAGTGGGAATTATTGTTTTTACAAGTCCTCTATTCTAATAGGCATTAAATTCAACATATTTCTCAAAATACTAAACAAAAAAATTACCTCGTGACTGTCCTGCTAGGAGCAGGCCCAGGAGAAAGGAAACTACATGTCCACACATAAGCACACATGCATGTGGCTATCAAGACTGTACATCAGAGTCCTAAATTAGAAATAACCCAACTGTCTCTCAGCTGATGGATAGACAGGTGGAATGCTATGTGCACACCCAGTGGAACAGCATACATGTGGCCATATAAGGAGAGGACGTTATGTTCTCTGATGAAGACACTGGGTACATCGGCACACTGTGTGTTGAGAGAAATACACCAGCAATGGCAGACTGTATATTGTATGATGCTATGTGTCTGAGGTGCCCAGAATGCCGAGGTCTACAGACAGAAATGTGGCTTGGTATTCCCAGGAAGGGGGGTGATCACTGATGGTTACAGATTTCTTTTGGTGGTGATGAAAATATTTTGAGCTCAGGATGTGGCTGGCGATGGTGTAAGACTTGGAGAATAAGGAGAAGGGGATGGGTGACGGGGGATGGGGAAAGGATTGTGGGAGGGGGTGACGACCGGGATGGGGCAGTGAGTGGGATGTAAATTGAATAAGTAAAATAATAAAATTAAATAATAATAATGATAAAGACTTGGGGAATATACTAAAAGCTGGACTCTTGAAATATCAATGGGGCCATAAAGAAAAGGGAAAGTCCTCATGAATAACACAAAGGCAGAGTGCTTCCTGCCACAGGTTTGGACCACGACACCCATGGAGGGCCAGAGTCTTCCAGGCAGTCCTGAGGGTGAAGACAAGCCAGTCTACCTGCTGAAGCCCACAAGGGGCTTTCCTCATGGCCTTCCTCACAGCAGCAGGAAGCCTTTCTGACAGCACCTTCCCAACTTCCTCAGGTGACAGCTAGGTCCTGCCTGGCTTCATGGTCACACATGTCATCAGTGTCCACTAATTAGGAGATGCCAAACTGGACTCCTCTGGACAAAACCCTGCAATTTTCTTTTGAAGAGCAGAGTGGGGGTCAATGCTGCAAAGGAACTGTCACTCCCAAACTGTGGAGTGAGTGCTGGGAGCTGAAGGCCTGAAGTTTTCTGTTTCCACCGACACCGAGACAACTTTCAAAGGGACTCTACGCACAACTGCCATCACTCAGCAGCTGTCATTCTGAGGACACACTGAGTGACATCATTCCTGGTGACATCCTTGAATCCAGCAAGCAGGGGGTGTCTGTCGGGACCTTGCAGTTGCAACAGTACCAGTGTCCCTGAGGATGTGGCATAAAAGCGATACAAATCGTCATGGAGTTTGCAGTCAGTCCTCTGCTGTGTCCTCAGCAGTGGGCTGGTCAAGCTCTCTGGTGCCCTGATGAGTTGGACGCACTGTTCACTAAGACTTAAGGCTGCCATTGGGGTGGGGCTTTAGGGAAGGAGAGAAGGCCCAAAGAAGTCATGCTAAGCTGCAGTCCATGCTACAAATCCCTCACTGGGGACTGTAGCTGGTGGCCTGGTCACAGTCACAGACTGTCATTTGCTGCTGCCATGACAGGAGAATATCCTGGAGTGCCCAATTCCTACTCTGTTCATCTACTATAGCTTGCCCCAGGAGCAGAGGATCCAGGTAGGATCGGAGTTCCTTGTGCAAGGGGCATGATGGCTGATGACCAGCGCCCTGCTGCAGTAATAAAATGTCTAGACAGCAATTAAAGTTCATTTCCCCGAAGAATGCAGTGTGTCGTTGGAAAGCCCCCCACCCCCTTCCACACAGGAACCAATGGGGTGTGCTTCCCCATGAATCAATCCTCAGATCCGATCAGGGTCTGTTAGGGAGCAGACCCAGCTCTGGACAGGTGCTTCTGACCCTTCTCTCTCAGTGCGCCTCAGCGCTGTGGGCCCCCAAACAAAGCATTCGTCTTTTGTCTCTCTCATCCTACAAACCCGCCTGCTTCTGTTGGAGACTGCTGTGTGCTTAGAGAAGGTGCTTTGGGCTTTTGGTTTTCCTGTTTCCCTTCTGCTTAACTGAGATCCTGGGTGCCAGAAGTGAAGGCTGTGGCCACCAGGTAGGTGGCCTGGCTAGGCTGACCTGTGAGATGGGCTGCTTCTAGGTCTGTAGCACCTGGTCCTTCCTCCTCAGAATTTTCTAATCCACACCCAAGCCCACTCTATCTCTCCTTTGTCTGGTCTTCTTATCCCACCCAGTTCTGGCTCTGTAACTGTGCATGACCTTGAACTTTGGATCCTCATGCCTCTTCCAGTATGGTGCAGGGATGCACCACCAATCCAGTTTACATAGCAGTGGGGATCAAACCCAGGGCATTGTACCTGTCTGGCAAGCACGCTGAATGACTTTTCAACTCTGTCACATGGTTCTGAGTGGTTCTCTGTGGGTCATGATTCAGCAAACGGAAATGGCTTCTGGAGCTCTTGAAGGTTTTTTCTTTTTTCTTTTTCCCTTCTTCCTCTTCCTCTTCCTCCTCCTCCTCCTTTCCCTCCTCCTCCTCCTTTCCCTCCTCCTCCTCCTCTCCCTCCTCCTCCTCCTCTTCCTCCTCCTCCTCCACTTCATCTCTGTGTAGCTATGCTCCCCCATAGATCGGGCTACAGAGTCAGTACACCTTGGCAGTGGCACTTCCAAAATGAAGGTAATTTGCAGACAGGGGTCTTCCCTAGACAGCCCTGGTTCCTTTCATAGCAGAATGGTCAAGAAAGGATCCTGAAACTGAGGTCGCATTGCCTGTCATACTGATGGAAAAATCAAACTACATACTTGAATGCATACATAGAAATTCCCTGAAGGATTTCATTCCCTGAAGGCATATAAGTAATTGCCCTTTGTCTTGTAAGTATGTGGCGGTCAGCCTTGCACCTTGCTATTTGTCCCTGTCAGGAGTGCTATCATCTAATGCTCAACCTGTATTTCTGTATCTCTGTATCTATCTCTGTATCTGTGTATCTATATATCTCTGTTTCTCTATCTATGTATCTAATGTTCAACCTGTATCTGTATCTATCTATGTATCTGTGTATCTATATATCTCTGTATCTCTGTGTCCATCTATGTATCTGTGTATCTATATATCTCTGTATCTCTATGTATCTAATGTTCAACCTGTATCTCTGTGTGTATATTCTCAACCTGGGGTCTAAGGACCCCTTCACAAGGGTCACCTAAGACCATTGGAAAGCACAGATGTTTACATTACAATTCGTAACAGTAGCAAAATTAAAGTTATGAGGTAGCAATGAAAATAATTTTATGGCTGGGGGGGTGTCACCACAACATACAGAACTGTATTAAAGGGTCCCAGCATTAGGAATGTTGAGAACCAGTGATCTAATGGAAGAACAACCATCTCTTGTGCTCTGGTGCCCAATTTAAATGTGTCCAGGGCGGTATAAGAGTTACACATTGTTTTTATTCCCAGGCTCCTATTGGTTGACCCCATGCTAACTCTTCCTTTGGAACATTCTTTATCACTCAAACAGGTATCTCAGCCATCCTCCTCGGAGTGAGTCCTGGATGTGTACAGTCTGTAGGCCAGAGCTGTAGTGACAGAGAGTGACTGGAAGACTAGTTCTGTCCTTGCTGTCTGATCTCAGTTTTCTGGGTGGCTGTGATTGCTGGTCTTGGGGGGCTGTGCTGCAGAAGTACTGTTGGCATAGTATGAAGCACCCAGTGTCAGTGACAGCAGAGATGACGTGGTCGCCTACTGCCCCGGTGATGCATCTCAGCGCCTTGGGCGCCATGTGGCCCTTGAGGGTGAGCAGCAGGCAGACATGTTTCTATTTCCTCTGTGCCCTCCTTGGTGCTGGCCTCGGATGTCACCTTTGTGGCAAAGGTTGCCATAAAGTTTTCTAAGAAATTTGCATAATTGTCCATTATTTCTGTCTCTGCCTTTCAATGTTTGTCCCTCCTAACATCCCACAGTATATCTCTTGCCAGTCCCTGGCATGGACGCTCCGCGTCCTCTTTGAGACATTTTTTTTTTGAGATTGTAAATAAAAGGCACAGCACCGAGGGGCAGACAACATGGAGCCCATCAGAGCTGGAAGTCGCAGCAAAGTTATAATTACAGCGGAGTGGCTCGGGGTGAATTCCTTCCACCCGTAGATTTAATTGTCGTCAGCTGCAGAGGACAGGGTGCACTGACCAGAGAAGTGGGGGGTGGGGGTGGGACAAGCCCAGAATGCAGGCCCTGGGCTGTCTGCAGCCTCCAGCCTCCGGGAGGGGTGGCAGGCCTGAGGATGTATATACGCTCTGGGTAGTCTCCGACTCTGCACCTCTCCATGCGTTCCCCAGCCTGGGGACAGGACCCCCCTGGGATCTGATAAGAGTTTTGCAGAAGGGACTAGATCAAACCATAACACTGGGAACCCTTTGTCCAACCTCTGACACAAAGAACACAGGGACAACTGAGAGCCAGACAAATAGCAGCTCAAATTCAGAGGGGAACACACAGGTTTTAAAGATGTCACTTGTTGCTTACCTGCCTGAGTCACTTGCTCCCCAGAGGCATGGATTCATAGGCAGTGGGGGCGACTTGTTAGCTGTCCCCGGCTTACATTTTCTCCCCGACACTCTGCTTTTTATACGAGCAGCATTAGAGCACATGCAGGTTTCTGCTGGACTTGCTGGTGGCCTGGTGGACAGGGAAGGGAGGTAGCCCAGCTAATTGCTCCTTCACAGGGTGGAAATTCGCTTGCTGCTAATTCGAGACTCCAGCAATGATGATGATAACAACACTAATGACTGTGGGAAGGGGGATTATAGGTAAGGCACAGTCACAATCAGGAAGCCGGTAATTACCTCGGAGCCACAACTGGGCTTTTGAATTTTATATTTCTTGCATTTTTTTCGTTCTTAATTACAATGGTTCTATTAATGAGAGATGGCCTTCCAGCAGTGGATGGGGTTCATGGCAAGGGAAGAAGCACGTGCAGCACCCTGGTCTTCTTTGGCTGGGGAGAGACTCGTGGGAGTGAGTGGAAGCGACTTCCTACAGCACACGGGCACACGGGGTAGTGGTGTGCTGTGGTTTCCGCTTGTCTACTGTCTTGTGCGCACCAGGGATTTGAAGGCTGTTCTCCTCAACCAAAGGTGACTTTGAGCAGAGCCCACCACCAGCGGGGACAGGGCTGGAAGGCCCTGAGTCACCAACACAAGGCGCTTCAAACACGAACCCCTCTGACCTGTGACCTCTGATTGTCCTCATGGAATTGGGAGACCCCCTCAGTTCGTATGTACAACAAAAAGTATGCCTAAGGGAGAGCTTGTGAGCACACAGAGCCATGGACATCTGCACAGGACATAGGGTCATGTTTAATGGCTGGGCTAGCTCACTGCATAACCCTGTGTGCAGCTGTTGAGTGTAGGGATGGGGCCGTTGTTGCTCTTGCAATGGCAATGTCCCACATGTCACCTTTTCTCTCAACTCAAAGGCCTGTCACTGACTCATTCAGGCTGTATCTACTCTTAGGATTCCCACTGAGCTCTCTTTATTCTTGGAGTGAGCAAACTTCACGTGGACTTTCAGAGATGTGGGGTTTTTCCATGTCAGCTCTAACCTCCCAAGGACAAGGAGGTCTTGCTATGAATGACACCATGGCTAAAATCAACTTGGGGAGGAAAGTGTCTGTTTCCTCTTATGTCATCCAGGAATGTCAGGGTAGGAATCCTGAGACAGGAACGGATGCTGAGGCTGTGGAGGGCACCGCTCACTGGCTTGCTCTGCCTGCTTTCTTATAGAATCCAGGACCACCAGCCCAGAGATAAGGGGACTTACAGTCTTAGTTGGAAGGGGCTTTCAGTTCCACAGGAAGAGTTCAGGTCAAAGGTCAGAGGGTCTCGGATCAGAAGGTCGCTGTGGAGTTGGCAAAGGGCTCTCTGGCACTGTCTGCATCGTGGCAGCTGCCCACTAGCCTCAGGGCCCCGATAGATGCAAATAAGCTGGTGATAGCAGGGGGGGTCTGTGTGACAATGTGGGCTGGATTAATGTCATACTTGGTCCCCCAGGCTGTAGGAAGGTCCATATGTAGGAGTGCTTAGGCGTCTGTGTTACCAAACAAATGCTACCAAGGTCCATTTGTATACAGCACTGTTATCCGTATTAACTTGAATGCATGGGTTGTGACCTGATCTAGCTCTTGGAGGTGTGACAGATTTGAAGGCATTCAGTGTCTTGTCTCCATGCTTTACTATCTGAGAAGAGCTCATCTGTCCAGGGCTGTGGGAAGATGCCTGTATTTCCAGAGGTGCTGGTGACTTCCCAAGACAGACAGGTCAAGTCCACACCCGTCTCCTCCTTTCCAGGTCACACGAAAATGCACGAGAGAGGAGCTGGGGTACGGTACCAAGTGAACCATGCCAAGACCATACCTGCCTTTCCCACCAGGCTTCCAAGGGTGTTAGGAGGAGCATGGGCAGGGTGTTGAAGTAGCGGGAAATCTGTGTCACCAAAACGACAATCTACCGAACGAATGCTCCCTGTTTAATGAAAAGCCCACAATGCTTCCATGAGGCCACCCTTCATCTGATTGCCCCCAGCTCTTCAGTCTGAGATGGTTGCTTAATTCCTCTCAGACAAGCCACAGAAAAAGAAGAGAAAGTCTGTGAGTGTCATTTATCAAAAAGGTGCTGCATCCTGTTTCAATGACAGACGATTAGGAAGGTCAGCCTGGAGCAGGGACAAGTCCTCAGAGAGGGGTCTAGGAGGTCCGATGGCACACAGTAGTTGCTGAGCAGGAAGGGGAGGAAAAGTGTTGTGGTCCAGACTAGGACTGGATTGAACTATGTCCAATGTAAGCACAAAGAATACTTTCACAATGGCAGAACAATTACCACAATATTCAGGCTCTGGAAGCCGATGTCCGGACCCTGGCAGAGGTGTGCTGGTGGGAGATGAGGCTGCTTCCTCAGGTCTGAGGCAGTTGGAAGCTCTGGAATGGCACATCCTTAGATGACAAAGTGACTAGGACTCTGGCTGCTGGTTCTGTTAAAGTTAGGGGTGGCCACTTCCACAGACATCATCCTGTGTTACTCACCTTCTATTCTCGGCCGTCATGGCTGGTCTGTGGGGAGTTTCCTCTCAGAAGGACCTGTTCAGCAGTGACCTCAGGGGCGATTAGTAGTGGCACTGGACACTGCTGGAGTTTGTGAGCTGGGCAGGGACAGAATCCTGAGTCCATTAGAGGCAGAGGATGGTATGAACTTTTAACCGTGAGGCATCTGCACATCTGTTCTCTGCACTCAATTGCTACGGAGAATTTGGTAATGCTGACCCTATTGTGAGCGTGGACAAAATCCCGTTGTGCTCTTTTCAGGTAGTAAAGCTTGAAGACAAGACAGTGAATGCCGTGAGACCTGTCATACCCGCAAGGGTTAGATCAGGGCAGAACCCATGCATTCAAATTATGCGGATAATAGTGCTGCATACAAAAGCCCAATTATGCCTGCTGTCTCCATTCTTTATTCTGTTCTGAAGCCGACTTTCACAAATCAGAGCAGAAGAACTAGCTAGATGCCCAGCAATTATGTAGACCTCACGATACCTATGACTTTTAAAAACTAAGGTGTGGTACCCAGAGTGTTTCATCTGATGGCCGTGTACAGTATGTGGGACATCTGATGGCCCTGCATATCACTGTGGGGCAGAAATGAACTCAGAAATGTTATACTTGTTTTCAAAAGCCCCAGCTGGTCTAGATGTGGAGATCGGTCATTGTCATCATCCATAGCTCAGCCCTAGGTGAGGACATCCATCCACTGGCTTCAGGGTGACTGCTTCACAAAGGGTCACCAAGAGAGTCATGTTGAAGGGAGCCTTTCGGTCATCGGTCCATCCTTGATCTTTGACTGAAGGCAGGTAGAGGAAGGGAGTGACCTGGCCACCGTTGGGAAGGGTTGTTTGTGTTAGTGTAGGGACTAGACTCGCTGGCAGTGCGGGATAAGTACCCAACGGTTGCTTTTCTGTCCCTCTTCCCCTGCAACTTCATGGAGCATCCTTCCTCCTTCAAGGCAAGATGTCCATTTCTTTCTGTGATGCTTAATACTCATTCATAGTCAATCGACTGGCTTTAAAATCACCAAAGAAACAGGGCTCCGGGCCTTTCTGTGAAGGAGCCTCTAGCCTGAGGTCATTGAGGTGGGAAGGCCCATCCTGAGTGTGGGCGGCACCATTCCCTTGGCAGATGATGTGGATTGCAAATAAAGTGGAAGACCAGTTGGCTAGCAGCATTCGTCTCTCTCCCTGCTTTCTGACTCTGACTACAGCGTGGCCATCTGCCTTCTGAGCCTGTACCACGTGTTTCCACCCCGATGGTCTGGGACTGTAAGCTGTGAGCCAAAAATGGACCCTTCCTTCCTCAAGTTGTTCTTAGCGTGTGTTTCCATGTGTTCTCCTTGCACCTGAGCCTAGGCCTCAGTGAGGAACTAATCCTTTTGACTAGTCCTTATTCAACTAGTACTCCATAATGTGTACTTCCTTGAAATGCATCTGAGGAGCTACAGCGCAGGCTCACACAGCTGGACATTCCAGTCTCCGCCCAGACAGCAACCACGTGGATCACAGAGGCTTCCTTCCATCTCCAGCAACTGTGCTCAGTGATGGCTGGCTTATCCACTCTGTGTCTACATTTTAGGTTTGCAAAACGGGTCCACGGTGGCATGTACAGGTGTGCACACACTCTCTGTGTGCACGTTAGTGTTTAGACAAAACATTTGAGTTCAGTGGTCACTATACAGCCCTCAGCATGCTGCCCTCTGGGATGACTCCCCAGAACTTTACTTTACGCTGGTCTTTGTTGCCGTTAAAGCTGACTTTATTGAATGCCTTTTCTTCAAGGAAAAAAAAATACCATTCCATGTCGAGTGCTAACAGGATTAGCTGTGTGGTTAATTGCCATAACCCTTAAAACCATTGGTGTAGGATTTTACATTTTTTAGTTTTTGTGTATTAAGTTTTAGCTTACCTCATTTAGAGGTCTTGAGCTATCAAACACAACATTCATTTACTTGTCCAAAATAAAAAAAATACATGCAAGGGGTGGGAAGGTGGAGGGAACTTGACAGAGGGACAGTGTCCCATAGAGTTTTTCATAAGAAAATGTGTAACAATGTGTAGCTTTGGACATAGGTGGCACAGACTTCTAGAAGGTTTGGGATCCCTCTTTTGATGGGAGCTGGAGGCCTGTGTCATCCCCACATAGGAGTTCTGGACGCAGGAGGATGGCTGCTATGCTATCACGGCCCAGCAATTCGATGAACTGGTTTTGGAACCCAGATTTTGTTCAAATCCTGGCTTTGCCAACAGACAAAGGACCCCTGGCATACGGCTTAGCCAGCTCTTGTCTAAGTCGATTTGTGTGAGAAGGTGGTTGCTCAGGGTTACTGAGAGAAAGACCGACCCAGTCCCCAGATGGAAGGTTAGTGTGGCACCAGTGCAGCCTGTGCACTGCCACTTGCCTGTGACGTTCTGGGAGGTGTGACCATGAGCTGAAGAGGTTTCTGACCCTGACCGTCCTCGATGGCCCTTGTGAGAATGTATCAGTGGCCCTGAGCCTTCTCCGGATGCAGATCTGCCCGACTGTGTGAACCCGCATGAACCCCCGACGTCCAAACTGTGGCAGCGCTAAACAGGGTGTGTAGATTTCATTTCTGACCCATGCCTGTCTCTCAAGAGTGCACTTGGACGGCCAAGTCCATGTGCCAGTGATGAGGTGACGCAAACACGTGAGGCTGAGGAGGAGGAATTGGAGGTCTTACACAGCCTGCCCTGTCAAATTGGAGGGACATGTGAATCCTTAGTACATCAAGGGCTAGGACCAACTCGGCCTCATCCTAAGTGATTTATAAGAAGGGCAGGCTCTTTTAAACCCGCGTGAGTTGTGCTTTCTTTTCTTCAGTGATGATGCATCTATGGGAACAGATATGATAATGCAGTTATTGTCCTATGGGGGGTGGGGTGGGTGGGCTTGTGAATCTGGAGCATTGAAACCACTCTTGCCAGAGACCCAGTGGCACAAGAGCTTCCCGATACACCCATTCCGAGCTCTCTTCAGTGAGCATGGTGAGAAGAGAAAGCTGTTGGCTACTGCCCTGTCTTAGATGCTCACTGGGACACGAGAGGGACTTGCCCTTGGCTGTTCTCTTGGGGGGGCACTGACAACATCTAGCCTCCTCACTGTTAATGTGCTTGGCAAGGTAACATCCAAACACAGTTACATTCTGTACTTAATTAAAGCTCATCGGACCCATTTGGGCAACTTGATATGGAGAGGAACGGAGCGGATCTTTATGGGGATCACCCTCTGAGGGAGGATGAAGTCACCATCGTGGAATCTGAGGAGGATACATTAACAGACCATCTGACGTTCTGCAAAGGGAGACTCGGGAAGGAATCAAAGAAGGCCCACGGTGTCACTGTAGCCCATCCGCTTCTCGGGCTGTGCCCAGCCAGGCCACCCGTGAGCTGGAAGCCCATTAGAAGAGCGAGGCAGTGTATTTATTGAATCTGGGAGAGGCCCATCAATCACAGCCACGGGCCTCAGTGTTTGCTGGGTTGGGGGAGAGTCCCGCACGCGCCCTTTGAAGTGTTCTTTTACTGAAGGTAACATCTGAAGGCTGTAAACAATGAGTTCCTCTTTCTGATGGGGACCTTGCAGGGGATGCTGGGAGATACAGAGCCAGGCAGAAAACACGCAGGAGCAGAGAAATACTTTTGCTGGCAATTTGTACATCACTGGTCTCACACTTAGTAACCAGATTCCTAGAAATGGAATTCTTTGTCTGGGAGGTCCTTGGGCGGTGGGGGCCACGTGGGCACACGTGTGCTTTCAGTGACACACCAAGGTTAGGGGTACAGCAAGGACATCCTGCGTGAGTAAACTCCCCCCCACCCCCACAGGAGGTGCTCAGCAGTCTTGAATAGCCACCGTGTGTAAATTTGGGAACAAATTTAACAAAAGGGAACATTTCCATTCAGGAAATTAGCAGTGAGAGTGAGAAAGGGCTCAGCGGGTAAACCATTTGCCAAGCAAGGGTGAAGACCCAGGTTTGAGTGCCCCAAACCTACGTAAAGCTGATCATGGCAGAACATTCCTGTGGGAGGTAGAGATAGGAGAACCCTTGGAAACTGTGGGCCATCCAGCAGGCATTCGCAGTGGCGGACAACAAATAGACCCTATTCCAGACTAAGAGGGAGATGAAGACGGTTGTCCAGAGACATCTACACGTGTGTCCTGACATGTGCACATCCACACTCACACACACACACGGATGCCTGCACACACACATCTTTATACAAACACGCATACAGACGTATAACAGAAAATCAGTAATTCCATAAAGTAACATGCCTTAATATCAATCATTTTAAGACCAGATACATGTGAATTTTTAAATCTGCTGCTTTTCTGTTTTATATTTTTTGAAAGCATATTCTGAAATGTATTTGTTTTTGTTTTATGTGCACTGGTGTTTTCCTTGCGGGCATGTCTGTGTGGTGCATGTGTGTCGGATCCCCTGAAATGGGAGCTACGGACAGGTGTGAGCCACCATGTGGCTGCTGGGTATTGAACTCAGGAACTCTGGAAGAGCAGCCAGTGCTCTTAACCACCAAACCACCTCTCCAATCCCTTCTCTATTTTCTTATTCCTTCTTTGGTCGTTTAAAACAGTGTCTCACATAGCCCACACTGGCCCTTAAGCCTTCTAAGGTAGAAGTTTCTCTTGAACTCTGGATCCCCTGGCTTCTGCCCCCAAGATTTTGGGAGCGTAGAACTTCACCACCGTAGCTGATGGAGTCGGCTGTTTTTTATTCTCAATAAAGCGTGCATGTCAGTGCCATTTCACGAGAGGTGACATATCCGAGACACAATATATGACGTAAGTCAACTGCAGGCTACAAAAAAAAAAAAATCAACAAATCAGAGAATTCCAGAAAATTTGGTCATTAGAGCGTGCCACACAGATCCAGTTGCTGGTATTTGAGGCCTGTTACAATTTTTACTTTGAAGACTTATTAGCTTTCCAACGGTAGATGAGATGAGATTTTTGGCTTCTAAATTATGCTCTTAGCTTTTATGCCTTTCTTTCTTTTTCAAGCAAAGGAAGCAAGATTTGCACAGAGATACATTAAATGAGCCACTGAGATCCACATGTAAGGAGAAACCAGTCAATGTAAAGTTGTTTTTCTTTTTCCTAAAAAAGAATAAATGTCCGGGAGATGTTGGTATTGCAAGCTGGAGTCCTCATGCAGATGCTGTGTGTGGAGCGGTGAGAACCGGCGATGCTCAGAATAGCTTCCACAGGCTCAACAGCAGTGTCCACTGTGTGGTGAGGGTTGGCTACAGCCGGTGCTGTGCCAGCATGGCTCTGACGCTCAGTGGATAAGGAGGCAGACGCCGCGCGCCAATATCAGCCTTGCTTAAGCAGGCAAGGACCCAGGGATTGTGTCTTTTCTCAGCCGTGTTCACAGCCTGGTCACTGTCCCTTCTTAGGGAAGGCCCCTGCTGCTGAGGGCCTGGATACTACGCTGATTTTATATTAATGTAAATTAAACTAAAACATCTTGCATATCATACATACATGTGTGTGCACATGTGTGTGCATGTGTATGAGTGGGTGTGCAGAAGCATGCATGCCCTGGTGCACGTGTGGAGGTCAGATGGCAACTTGCGGGAGTAGCTTCTCTCATTCCACCATGTTGATTCCGAGGATTGAACTCAGGTCATCGGGCTTGGCGTGAAGCTCTCTTTTTACCTGTTTAGCCATCTTGTTGGCTCATGCACCATTTTGACCTGGAAAAGGATGTCATTTCTCCCAGGCTCCGAGCGAGTGGCTTCACTCAACAAACAACTATGCCAGAGTGACACCGACCCTCCCTCAAGGATGGACATGTATTTCCCAAGGGCCAGGCATCCAGGGCGGAGGGGAAGCCTTGGAAGGCAGAGTGGCTGCTCTGCTCCCCCCAGTCACAGGAGGACCCAGCCTGGAGGCCTGGCTGGCAAGGCGGAGATGGCCGCGCTCTTGTGGGTGTGTTGAAGCTGCCTTTGCAGGGAGTTTGACTCTCACGTAGCCGCTGCTCTCTCATGCTGATCTCATGATGGAAGTGCTGGGAATGGCCAGGGAATTTGCAGCTAAGTAAGACAAACTACCTCACACCCCGCTGTGGCATCAGCTCTTCAGGATGGACAGTTACCAAGTTCTATCATCTACGTGACCTCTCTGTTGGCTGTTACAGGCTTGAGTGATGGCCAGTGGAAGCCATCTTATTATTTTGTTCTGAGTCTTCATTGCTCCGAGCATATGTCCCATGGATCTTCATGAGAAGAGGAGGTTGAAACCCAGGTCCTTGCCCCATTGAAATAAAAAGAATCTTTCTTAGACAATAAAAAAGTAAACACCGTTGATGCAGTCTTGCCTCTCACAGCTCAGCTCTGTCCTCATTACAGAAGACAGGACACATCCATTCTTGCTTTGGAACAGAAGGATCATGTGGACAGCCTAGGCCATCCATCCACTCGAATGACTGCTGGGACCAGATCTGGGAAACTGAATATTGAGCTCCAAAAGCAAATTTTACAGCCAATTACAAGACTGTAGAGCACCTGAAAATCTTGGCATTCAGTTTGTTGGGAAACATGGTTGGGGGAGATTCTGGTGAATTTATGAACGATAACAAAGGGAGGGGGAGGGAAATACCTCTTTGACGTTATTTAAAGCCTGTTTCTACATAATGTCAGAATGTAGGTGTGAGCCACAGGAGGATCTCTCTCTCTCTCTCTCTCTCTCTCTCTCTCTCTCTCTCTCTCTCTTCTCACTTTTCTGTCTCATTGTCTCATTCTCTTGCTCTCTCTCGCTCTCTCTCACTTTCTCTCTTGCTCTCTCTCACTCTCTCTCTGTCTCGCTGTCTCCTTCTCTCCCTCTCTCACTCGCTTGCTCTCTCTTTCTCTCTCACTCTCTCACTTTCCCACTCTTTCCCTCTCTCTCTTGCTGTCTTGTTCTCTCTCTCTCGCTCACTCTCTCTTGGTATCTCTCACTTTTCTCTTGCTCTCTCGCTCACTCTCTCATTCTCTCTCTCTCTCTCACTCTCTCTCTCTCTCTCTCTCTCCCCCTCTCTCTCTGTCTGTCTCTTTCACTCGCTCTGCCTATCCCCGTAGTGTAGCGATAACAAGCACAGTTTGATCCTGCAGTTCTTACGTTCTTATTTTATTTAGTCCTATTTACTTGTTGTTTAGGACAGCATCTGGTGGGTAGGAATGAGTGTCAATGAAGGAGGCTTTGTATTTGCTTTGACAGTCTTTCTGTACAGTAAAGGTCACAGTATGAATCATAACTATCTCTATGCATGGATGCAAAACATGATTTACTTATTTGTTGCTCATTGAGGTGGTTCTGATCTCTAAGGTCACAGTAGACACTGAGTTAGGGGACCTTATGTCTGTAGATTCAAGCCAGGTTTCTTTATGTCTGTAGCCACACAATTGTCACTGAGCATTTAACCCTGGGCCACCTTTGCCTTTACTTACAGATGTCTTGCTCGGATTGTAATGTGGATTATTGGCACAGTGACAAAACCCACACCAACTTTCTGAGTGGAGCTTCCCAGCACACATCCGTGTGGCAGGCACATCATGATCGCACCGTGCTGAGGATGCTATTCCATGTGAGTCCTGTGCTAAGGACCATTTAGAGCATCAAAATCACCAACAGGAAGCGGGAAAAACGTGGCTCCAGGTAGACAATATGTATTCCTAGTCTGAGTACTGGAGAGTCTCAGCAGGGAGAGGGTGGGGAAACTGAGGCAGGCTGTGTGTTGTTGCTGCTCCCTGTGAGTACACAGGCGCCTGCAAGAGGGCAGGGTGAATCAGGCTGTGGGACCTCGAAGTTTAAATGTATTTACAAGTAAGTTGCAGGTATGGGAATTTCAACTCAGAGTGAATGCTGCTGTGGGATGGATGTACGAGGTCCCTGCAAAGCAGGCGAGGTCACGTGGTCCTAGACTGCTTGGGAAGAGGAGAGCGGATCCTTGGATCTTGGAGCACACGTCGGTTATGAGTGGTGCCACCATTTTGAGCATGTCTGTGGGAGTGCACAGTATCCTTTCCAGCTTCTCGGTCCTTTCCTCTCAGCCAGCCTTCCCGTGCCCACGCTCTGTGCTGGCGGCATCCCACGCCCTTACTTCTCCTCTGACTGAGTCTGCTAGACACTTGCAGATGCTCTCTCACTGTATTGCCTCAGTGTGGACCCTGGGGCAGAGGAGATGTCTGTTAGCAAAGTGCTCACCTTGCAAGCTTGGGGACCTGTTTGAGCTCCGGGAGGCGTGTTGAAAAGAAATGCCAAATCCAGAAAGTACCGTGGGCCTGCCTTTCCTGGGTGGTGGCCGCCCACACACAAAACAGCAGAAGGCACAGGCATAGTGAAAATGGATGGACCTGTGTTGAGATCCTAGTTCCAGTTTTAATGAGGGTAGTGTGTGACCTTTTCCCAGTGGTTCTCAGCTACAGTTCCCACCTCCGAGATGCAGGAAACACCTCAGTAATGTCTGGGATTAGCTGTGGAAGGAACAGACACATTAGGCCCCAAATAGCTTCTAAACAGTGGCAGTCTGCACTCTAGGACAGGACAGTAATACAGTTATAAAGTGGCCTGAGAGCAGTTGCAAATATTGGGCATATGAACAGATTGTTTCCAGCTTATTTTCACACCGATTTCCTGTCATTTTTTAGAAATATTAATGTTTTAGGCCTTTTTAAAAAATAAAACCCATTGTTTAGCAAAATTCATATTGTAGAAGTTAAGTCCATTTAAGTTGGCTGAGGACATTGTTCACCACTATGAAATAATTAAAGAATATATAATTAAACTTAGTGACTCTTTTTAGTCCTGCCTTGTCAGTTCTACTGTAATTAAAAAAAAATCTTGTATTTACTGCAGAAAATGCAATACTGGCTGGACTAGGTTGGATAAAATTTTTTTCTGTTAAAAAACTTCCAAGCGTGGTAGTATGCCTTGCAATCCCAGTGCTGAGGAGACGGGGATGTCCCTGAGCATTTTAGTCAGATAGCCTAACGCGTCAAGTTCTAGGACAGCAAGAGATCCTGGCCAAAACAGAGAAATAAAAATGTAAACAAAATAAAACAGAGCAAGCACTTCCACTAATCCACAAGACCCTCTCCAGAATCAAGGCAGACGGCGCTTGAACAATGACACACTAGGCCATCTTTGCATGTGCACACATTTGTGCTCCCCACCCCCTATCCTGTTCAGCGTATCTTCTTTCTTTGTTCTGCATCTCTTTAAACATCATCAATTTCCATTTTTCAGTTGAGGAGCAAGAAGGAAATGTGCCATGTGATCCTGGGCACAGGTGTGGAGAATGGTCCTGGGCACAGGTGTTGGAGAATGGTCCTGGGTACAGGTGTGGAAGAATGGTCCTGGGCACAGGTGTTGGAGAATGGTCCTGGGTACAGGTGTGGAGAATGGTCCTGTGCACAGACAGGTGTGGGAGGATGGTCCTGGGCACAGGTGTGGGAGAATGGTCCTGGGCACAGGTGTGGGAGAATGGTCCGGGAGAATGGTGCACAGGTGTGGAGAATGGTCCTGGGCACAGGTGTTGGAGAATGGTCCTGGGCACAGGTGTTAGAGAATGGTCCTGGGCACAGGTGTTGGAGAATGGTCCTGTGCACAGGTGTGGGAGAATGGTCCCATGCACAGGTGTGGGAGAATGGTCCCATGCACAGGTGTGGGAGAATGGTCCCATGCACAGGTGTTAGAGAATGGTCCTGGGCACAGGTGTGGAGAATGGTCCTGTGCACAGGTGTTAGAGAATGGTCCTGGGTACAGGTGTGGGAGAATGGTCCTGTGCACAGGTATTAGAGAATGGTCCTGGGCACAGGTGTGGAGAATGGTCCTGGGCACAGGTGTGGGAGAATGGTCCCATGCACGGGTGTGGGAGAATGGTCCTGTGCACAGGTGTTAGAGAATGGTCCTGTGCACAGGTGTTGGAGAATGGTCCTGGGTACAGGTGTGGGAGAATGGTCCTGTGCACAGGTGTTAGAGAATGGTCCTGGGCACAGGTGTGGAGAATGGTCCTGGGCACAGGTGTGGGAGAATGGTCCCATGCACAGGTGTTGGAGAATGGTCCTGTGCACAGGTGTTAGAGAATGGTCCTGTGCACAGGTGTTGGAGAATGGTCCTGTGCACAGGTGTTGGAGAATGGTCCTGTGCACAGGTGTTGGAGAATGGTCCTGTGCACAGGTGTTAGAGAATGGTCCTGGGCACAGGTGTGGAGAATGGTCCTGTGCACAGGTGTTGGAGAATGGTCCTGGGCATCTCATGGCAGGTAAGAGGCAGGCATGGGCGAAAGCAGGCTCACTGCAAGGTGATACCAGTGCCCACTAATGACACGATGGATTTTCCTGTGAGTTCGTTAATATTGTCTTATTATTGGCATGCACATCAATCCCTAAGGAAACGAATATAAAATTGGAACCGCGCCCCGGCCCCCTTGGCAGCCAGCACATTACTTTGGAGAATCTGTCTCTGTGGCACTGAGTGCAGCCATTTCCATTTACCCACATTCAATCAAGGGTTTGTCTTTTGTATCCCTGGGCAATTGCATAACTCTAATATTGACCTTAACTGAAGTCCTTTGTTTTGTACCCCAACAGCCCGAAGCATTAAAAATGCGTGTTTACTTAATTTGTCCTGGCATGCAGTGTAATTACAAGCAGTTTGTTTTCTCTGTTGTAAAATATGTTCTGGAGAAGGAATAAAGTAATGTGGAAAATTAACATTGTGATGTACTGTATAGTGGAATAACACTAAAAGCGCTCAGCCGGGCTGGCTCTGGAGGTCCTATCTGTTGTATACAAGAGCAATAAAGAAGTAAGGGCCTCTTCCTGAATCAGATTTGCATGATTTTCGACTGTGGTAAAATTAGTCTGATCTGCCTCTCAGAATAAACAACAGCCACAAAATCAAAGACCCCGCGGCATGGATGGTGCCCTCGTGGCTTTGAACTTGAGTCTCTGTGTCTGGGCCGTCTCAACATGTCCTGGTAATGGGGTAGCCAGGCGGGCAGCCATCCGTGGCTGAGCCCCATCTCCTCAGGTCCTTCTGTGGCACTGGTGTATCACCTCTTGTCCTGGGGGCTGGGACATGCCGGGGTAGGGCTGCAGACGCTGAGGGGGCACTGCCTGCCTGTGGTGAGTTCTTGGTCCTCTTCCTCTTTGCCACTGCTAACTATTCTGGATGCTCACCGTGAAGGGCACTGTATAAATAATCAATCGCCCTGTATCATTTACCGAACTCTTAGATCACAGATAGAAAGGTAACAAGACTCTTAAAATAAAGGTGACAAATTCACCATCCGCCCGTGGGCCACATGAGGACATTGTGTGTGTGTGTGTGTGTGTGTGTGTGTGTGTGTGTGTGTGTGTGTGTGTGTGTGTGTGTGTGTGTGTGTGTGTGTGTGTGTGTGTGTGTGTGTGTGTGTGTGAGAGAGAGAGAGAGAGAGAGAGAGAGAGAGAGAGGAAGGACAGACACAGCACTTTGTGCAAAGCAGTTAAGCCCCCCTTCCCTGACAGTCTTCATCCAGTCTGCTCACTACTGGTTTTCAACAGTGCCAGGGAGCAGAACACCTTGTGAGCCAGGGTTGATTCAGGGTCACTGTCCTTTACAACCTGCCTGAAAATGGTCTATCCCGCAGAACAATAGCTAAGCAGGTAGCCCAGGCTAGCCTGGGATTCTTCAGGTAGCTCTGGTTGGCCTTGTGTTCTCGCGCCTTGGCTTGCCAAGTGCTGGTGTTACAGGTGTAGGTCATGGTGTGGCTTTTAAATGACTCTGGGAGGCCTCGGAGACCGTGGTCCCTTTATTTTGATGTGGCACAGCGTGTGACAAGGTGACAAGTTTTCCAAACATTTTGGCCCTTGTGTTCCTTTCGTGCCGAGAGTGGGTTTTTCAGTCCCATCAGGGAGGCGTTCTTTGTTCCCAGAAGAGGACATGCTCCCCTGCCCCACCCCTGGGTGCTGCCACAGAGTGTGACTGTGGGCCATGTTCGGACACTGTCCAGGACTCTGTCTAGTTGTCTAGAGCCTACAGAGGAGGGTGGGGTTGGTTATGAGGGACAGACAACTTCCTAACAACAGCCCAGGGGTGGACAGTCCCCCAAACCATATGGTTATGGGGCTGGCCATAAGATTATTGGAGAAGGTTGGGCCAGCAAGTACCTTAATAATTCCTGCCTGTAATCGACGACCTTTAAGAAAGAGAATCAATAGCATTAAACATTGCCCCAGCCAGCGGCAGTTCACGGTGGGGGAAAAAAAATAAAACAACTCCCGTTCTTTGTCTTTTTGGTGTTTGTGTTCTGTCTGCTTATCCGCAATGACCCCCACGCTGGCGACATCATCCCCTCCACAGAGACAGAGGGGATGGGCTTCTTTCTCGCCTCAGAGCTCTGGGTCTTCTGCAGTTCTGGGCTCTGTTCCCTCTGCAGCCAGCCTGAGCCTGCGAGACCCCTGCGTCTGCTGCTGGTTCCAGCACTGCAGATGCCCTCTCCACGCTGCAAGCTTTGGTCTCCACGGTCACACGGATTTCCACTAATGTAGAGTAAGAGAGGAAAATGGAATGGAGAGAGGGAGAGGGGGGACATCTTACTTCACTTTCTTCCCCTGGTGGCTCCTTCTGAAAACACGGGAAGACGAAAAAAATAATTGGTATCTTTTTCCCTCCCCCTAACCTCACTCCATCCACTTCCCCATGTGCTGAGCTCCTTTAGTTTTAGAGTCCCGGTAAGTGGGTCTGTATCCTGCGTGAGTGAGGGTGCCCACAGGAAACACGGAGGCCGACGGTGTTGATGGATCAGGGCCAACGGCTGCCCAGCGGCTGAGTTCCAAGTCAGTGCACGGGGCGTGGTTACCGTTACATTGTCTGTGTCTTGATGATCACCTTGACCTAAGATCCCATTTTACTAAGATGCAGTACTGAGTGCCTCGAACTCAGACCCACATGGCTTCTGCTCTGTCTATCAGAGGACCACGTGCACCTCTGCATCACTGCATTCCCAGGCTTAGGGGCTATTACAAGTTGAGTTTATTGAGAACCTGAGAGAAACTGTGGTCTCAGTTTTCCCAAGTTTCTTGGTGAGCAAGGGCGTGGGGGGTCTCTCTGTGCCTTCTTCCCTCTTCCCTAGCTTTCTGTAGAATGAGTCAATCAACCATGGGTGAGAGCTGTGTAGACAGATGCCATCCACTGCAGCCTATGGAGAACGCACCGGAGCATGTGCAGCCAGAGACCCTGACATCACACCCCTGGGCACCTCTTCTGGCCAATTCTCCTCTGGTGTTGGGTCTCTCCCTTGTCTTCTGGAGTTCTGTCTGCTTGTCCACAAGCCTGAGACTACAGGGAGCTCATTCTGCTGCATCATGGGCCCATGAGCCACCGAGAGACGAGACTAGCAAAACTCTGCTCCATGAGTGACAAGTCCTCGGGATATGTGTCTAGAGGCGATGTCTGGAGACATCAGACCTGAAGCCACATCTTCCCAGCTCCCTTGCATACCTACAAGCGACCGGGTCCAGGCTGTCATTCTGCTTTTGATTGGAGCAGACTATGAAATCGTTGAAAAGACAGCCCGTACGTGCTTTGCTCCTAAGCTGGTTTGGTTTTCTACATTTGTGTTCCTTTCTTAGAGGTGGATACTTGGAGGACCTCCTGGGCTCTCTATCTTGGCACCAGAGGCAAAGAAGCCAGGTAGCCCAGGCTGAAAGTCATGACTCTCATGGAGACAGACTCTCTTGGAGTCACCCTGATGGCAGACTTTCTGCCATTCGATCCTTTATGAGAGACTGTGAGGTCATCGTTCAGCAGGGAGAAGCCAGTTAATTATTTGTCTGCTAACCACTTGAGAGGACTTTTTGGCATGGCCTAAGAGATTGCCCGTCTGCACCTTTGACCAGTGCTGGATGCCTCCCAGCCAGTACAGCCGTCAGCCCACAGAGAGAAGCACAATGGCCCTCCAGGGCACCTTACCACCCTCTATGTCTCCTTCTTACATCTGCTTTCTGTGACAGCCTAGGTTTTTAGGATGGACAAGTTGAGGAATTGAGTTTGAGGAAAGCCTAAGAACTGAGGATGCAGAAGCATCTGAAGCCAGGGCTGGACCATACCAGAACTTAGGATGCGGAGAACAGGTGTGGAGAACCAGGGAGTAATGCATCAGTGGAGAGAAAGGAGTCCTGGGCTGAGATGTTCAGCCATGAATGACCTGTGTTATCTGGTAAGAGGCAGCACTCAAGCCTGATGTGTGTGTGTGTGTGTGTGTGTGTGTGTGTGTGTGTGTGTGTGTGTGTGTGTGTGTGTGGTTAGGCTGCAGTGAGAAGTCCCATCTGGCACTAGCAATGTGACTCAGAACATGGCTTTGGTCAGGCTTCTGGGCCAGCCCCCAAGGACTTTTAGCTCGCTCTAACTGAAACTCCCATGCTCTGTATTCTAGCTCCAAGACTGCAGGCAATGCCTATCGCACCCAGTGGGACATGAGGGCTGGCCACCCAGTAGGTGCTCAGTAAAGGCCACTCCCTCACTTGCCTGGGGAACCTGTGTAGACCTGGCATGGCCTGCTGACATCAGCTGGGTTTGTAACACTTCCCTGCAGAGTGGAATCTCACAGTGTGCTTGGTTCATTTTAAGAAGCACCGAGGTTTCCCGTGTTATAACTCATCCCTGATTGTTTCCAATACCGTGGCACTCTCGGGAAACCCCGCTCGATGCTCACCAGAGATTCCATCGGGTGTTGTGGCTGTGTGCCTGCTTTTCTGTGGTAGTGCTTGGACGGTCTGTTCTCGTGGTGTACCAGCCAGCCTTTGGGCTGGGAAAAGGCCAAAGCCCTGTCTTAGCCTTGAAGATACATCAAGGGTACAGCAAGAAGAACATGGGGACTCAGCCTGTGACTTAAGCTCCGACACCATGCAATTTCCACGCAGCGCCTACTTATAATTATGAAAATCTTTTGAACAGATGAAAAACGTTTCCTGAATGTGCAGGGTTGTGTTCACGTGACTAGTTCACCACCCGAACTCCAATCCCAGGGCACGATGGGAAATTCTCTTTTTTAAACACCCCGATGGAATTTTTCCCTTGCACATATATCACATAATAAATGACAGACAGTGTTCATAAAAGAACCCAGGGGTCTCGTGTGTCCGAGGCAGGACATGAAGGCCTGTGAAATATTAAGGGAAGCTTCCAGTTTAGCGACAATGTGGAGATACATGTGAGGGAGGTGGGCACCATTAATTACGGTTCACATCCTATTCATATAAATATTTCAGGACCTTCTGTTGTGTCATAATGCTATGCTAGGTGCCTGAAGAGGAATGTCTTCTTTTATAATCGCCAGTAAACTTCCTGGGAGGTGGAAGCAATTTCCCCCATCCTCTTTAGCTAGTAGGCATTTCACTATAAAGACAGCATTGCCTAGACCAGCGAGGGAGCTCAGCAGGCAGTGGTGCTGGCCACCCTCCCAGTGACCTGAGTTCTATTCTTGGGACCCATATGGGGGAATGAGAGCTGAGTTCCCGCAGCTGCCCTCTGACCTCCACTTGTGTCCTGTGAACTGAATAGAGACCTCTCAAAAGAAGAAAACCCACGACTGTTGTGGTAGTATTAGAAAAGGGCCCAACTGGTTCCTGAGAGTCACTGCTCCAGGCTGCTTCAGTGAGGCACCATGCCACATTAGCCTAGCTGTCCTCAGGCCCCTGCAGTCTCTCTCCGCTCCCATTGCTAGTCACCCTGGCCAGCCCTGGGCAGCCGGGAACTCTGGTCCCAGCTACCCGGTAATATCAAGACTCAACAAACTGTAACCGGACAACCAGATTTATATGTTAAATACTCAATGTACAATACATCCACACAATACACTTACAACCAATTGATAAGGATATAAACCGCCCACTAGATAAGACATAATTTACTCATCAAGACACACAAAATCTTGTGCATATCCATCCCTTAAGAACAGTCATAACAACCCGTAAATGTGCAGAGAGAAATCTTAACATCCGCCGCCATGTTTTCTTGGCTGCTCCCTCCCCTCGCTCCGGTCTCCTCCTCTCTAAAACTTCTCTCCCACCCATCCTTCCATCTTGTCCAATGACAGGCCTCATTCTGTCCTGTACCTGCCTTCACCTGTATAAGGACATCAACCTACACATGACCAAAATGACGTGAGAAATGTTCAGCATCCTTGGCCGTTACAGATTGTGAATGGAAACTACTCGAGAGCCCACTGACCACTTTTGCCTTTCCGTTGAGCCCATCACCATTCTTTGTGACACCCACTGACCCACAGAAGCAGTCTTTGCCAGGGACTTCCAGTGGCCATGCCAGGCTGGGACTCAGATCAGAAGCTTCTTCTTGCAATAAAGGAGAATTAACACAGACCCCCACATACACAATGTGCAGAGTGAGAGTCTTAAATGGGATGTCCTCATCAAAAATCCCTATCCCCAGGGCTCAGGAATCTATCGAAAGAGGAGAAAGAGTGATTTTAAAAGCCAGAAGTGGTAGATGACTTTTAAAGAAACACTATCTCCTGGACATATTAGGACTGATACACATATGAACTCCTATACTTGTAGAAGACCTGGACAGGTTAAAACAAGACAAAACCTCAATTCTGAGAAGGGGTAGTGGGTACAAGTTCCCACTTCACCACGAAGCCATCTGTCACCGATGCCCTCTGGGAAAGGGAAGAAACATCAGCTTTCTCCAGTGGAGTGATGTTGAATTCTCAACTATACTCTTGGGTAGGCCTTGTGTGAAAGAGTATTTGGCCAACACAAAAAGGTCTCTGATTTTTCCTTATTCCATTTTGGTATTTGTTTGCCTTATTATCTTTTTGTTTATCTTTATTTTCATTTATTTTTTTGGGGGGGGCAGAGAGGAGTATGAACCTGAAGTTGGATGGGTAACGAGGATCTACGAGGAGTTGGAGGAGAAGAAAATGATGATTAAACACACTGTATAAAAATGGTAATAGAAAAAGAAACAAGAAAAAAAGTACTCCAAGATCCCTCCGGGGGTTCATGCCTGCCAACCCAGCATTTGGTCAGAACTAAAACAGAAGGAACTGCACGACTTCCAGGCCAGGAGGGGCTGCCCCAAAGAATACCATAAAATTAAAAAAATGTTTAAAAGTATAATTTCTCTTTTTGATTTAGTTTGCACAGGGGACTCACTGTCCCCTGTACTGGAGCCCAGAGGTGACACTAAGGTCCCATGCTTTTTTTTTTAATTTTATTTTTCTTGAATATTTTATGCATTTACAGTTTAAATGTTATGCCTTTCCACCCTCCCATACCCCCTCCCTGCTTCTATAAGGATGCTCCCAATCCCACCCATCCACTCCCACCTCAACACCCTGGCATTCCCCTACACTTGGGAAACCAGCCTTCACAGGACCAAAGGCTTCTCCTCCTATTGATGCCAGACAATGCCATCCTCTGCTACATATGCGGCTGGAGCCATGGGTCCCTCCATGTGTACTCTCTGGTTGGTGGTTTAGTCCCTGGGAGCTCTGGTCTGGGTCTGGTTGGACTGAAGAAGGGAACTCCAATGAAGGAGTTAGAGAAAAGACTGAAGGAGCTGAAGGGGTTTACAACACCTTAGGGTCACATGCTTTGAGAGTGGCAGGAGTATCAGCTGTGATTTTCTTGGAACATCTCTTGTAATGGAGTCTCAATCACTGGAAAGTGGTTTCTTGTGCAAGAAACTTGGCTCCCTCCCATTTAGGGGCTAGTAGAAAGCAGGCCACACCCACCCTAGGTGGGGCCAAGTACAAGGAAGGCTGCCTAGTGACTCATCACCCCTGGTATAGTAAAACCCTAGGTCTGAGATCAGTCCCGTGTGAGGCTTGTGTGAGCAGGGCTTCTAGAACCATGTGTGCAGAGATCCAGGAGCTTAGAGAGCTTCCACAAGGGTCCACCTCCCATCGAGGTCCTGGTGATGGTTCATTTACTCAAAGCAGCTGCAGGGGCACGTCTGCCTTCACTCGTTCTTCCTCACGACCCTGTGATGTTGTAAGTTTTGCTTGTTTGTTTTTAACCTGTAATCCAGTCACAAGGGAACGACGTCCAACCATTCCGAATGCAACAGGGAGGCACCCCCATCCCGCCCCCACACTCGTGCAGCTTAGCAACCGTGAGCTCAGAGGGTTGTCTTTTAAAGGACAGGGCTTCTGATTGGACATCTGCTCCGTGCAACTTAGCATGATGGGATGGAGCTTAGTCTCGCGTGGTGATGTGAGGAAGTCAGAAAGCCCTGGAAGCACATTCCACTTCTCTGGAGACATCATGTTTCAATGACTTTATCATGACTCACATGGTCATTGGGGTGTATGACCATGCCCCACAGCTGGCACGGCCAGTATTTCTGATGGTGACTGCACTCCGCTGTTGGCATGGAGACCAGAGACCAGAAGCTCTATCTGGGGCCCGCATGGCCGTCCTATCAGAAGTCACTCGTGCCTTTCTCTCCCCTATCAGAAGTCACCCCTTCCATGGATTTTCTACAGAACCATTTTCCATCCAGGATAGGGCACAGTGATGGTGTCTCTGGGGTTGTATGGAAGATGCTAAAAAGAAATCAACAGACCTTTAAGCATGTACTGCAGAGACCGTTTTAAAACTTGAGATGATCTTAGATTTCTAGAAAGGTTGCAAAAAAAAAAAAATGGTGCAGAGAAATCTTCTCCTGCTTGTCCTGATGTTAGCACCTTGCACCACCGTGGAACAGTCGCAAAACTGAAATTAACATTGGCATAATGCTGTCGATAGGTGGGAGACTTCATTGCTTTCTCACAGTTTTTCCAATAATGCCCTTTCCTATCTGGGGATCCCACAGAAACAGCAGGCCGCCCGTCATGTCTGCACGTCACCTCTCCTTAGTGTCCTGGCTTCTGGCAGCTCCTCAGTATTTCAGTCTCTCACAACCTTGACATTGCTGAAGGGCGCTGGCCAGTTACTCTGTGAACGGTCCCTGGTTTGCTTCTTTCTGGCGTTTCTCTGATCGGAGTGAGTTGTGTACCTTTGGTATGAAGCAACAAAAGGAACGTGATCATGGGCGTGCCTCATGGCTGCTCACTGGATTCAGTCCCCTGACCCGGTCTCTCTATGGTCGTCTTTTCTTTTGTGATTGCCAAGTCTTGGTGCTGGGGCTTTGAAAGGGTGGGCCCACTCTGCCCCCAGGCAAGCCCCAGTGTGCGGTGTTATTTAGCATCTCACAGAGTCTGAGTCCCAGCAGCCCTTGCGACATGCCGGGTCCTCAGTAGGCACACGGACCCCTGGTTTGCCAGTTCTCTAGCTCCTCTGGTGTTTTTGTTAGCTGGAACTTTTCTAAGAGGAATTTCTTCCCCTTCTTTCCCTTCATCCCCTTCTTCCATTTTTAATTTACTTAATTCCACGCTGGGAGTTCTGAACCTTTAAATGAATATTAACCTACAGTAAAGAGTCCACGTGAAGCTAGGCTGAAAAGTTACAGTAGCCATATCTTTGCACTGGGTGTTTAGGATACGTGCTCTGTCTACTCTCGGGTCCCCTTTCTGCTGTAGTCTTCATCGCTCAACCAAGCTCTTATACTTGTGTCTTTAGTGATGAGGTGACCATGGCTGTGATGGATGGTCAAAACCATTGTCCCTTAAAGTCCTGAGAGCAGCAAGATGGCTCAAAGGTACCTTCTGTATAATGACTTGAGGTCAGCCTCTGGAACCCATAGGGGAAGGAGAAAAACATATTCACGAAGTTGTTCACTGATCCACTCCCCAATAATAATAATAAATAAAATAAAAAACCCCGCCATCTTGGCATTCAGAATCAGGCATCATTTTAAACAGTTTGAGATGATTGCACACATTGTCAGTGTAAGTTTACATTTAAGATTTTTAAAGACTTAGTTTATTTTATGCATGGGGTGTTTTGGCTGTATGTAGGTCTATGCGTCACGTGTGTGCAGTGCTCACAGAGGCCAGGAGAGGGCGTCAGACCTCCTGTAACTGAAGCTTCAGACAGTTGTGAGTTGCAGCACACAGAGCTTGCAGCCTATGTCTGGTGACCCGAGCCTGACGCCTGGAACCCACAGTGGAAGGAGAGATCTGACTCTTGCACTCTTACTAAATTTATCCTGATGTGGGACCAGGGCACAGCACTCTCTACACACCATACATGTGGCTGCTCTCACACACTCATACTGATAGATGAATAAAATAAAAATAATTACAGGTAATAAAGCTCATTTGATGTAGACCTGCTATCACAACTATTCAGGAGGCCGAGGTCGAGGAATGAGAAGCTCAAGGCCAGCCTGAACTACAAAACAAGTTCAAGACCAGAATGAGCGACTTAGTGAGACGTTGTCTGACAGTAGAGTGGTCCAGGCATATAGATCGGTGGTAGAGTAATTATTACCTAGTGTGCCTGAGGCCCAGGTTCTATCATACACACACACACACACACACACACACACACACACACACACACACACACAGAGACAGAGAGACAGAGAGACAGAGAGACAGAGAGACACACACATACAGAGAAACAAAGGGAGAGAGAGACAGAGAGACACACAGAGAGACAGAGAGACTGAAGGAGAGAGACAGAGAGAGACAAACACACACAAAGAGAGAGAGAGAGAGAGAGAGAGAGAGAGAGAGAGAGAGAGAGAGAAATTGTTAATAGATGGGGATGCAGGAACAGCAGAAGGTTGCAGCAAAGCCTCTCTGATGTCACCATGGCCCCCTCTGCAGCTCTCTAGACACACGATACACAGGTATTGAACATCCCTGCAAGGTTGGTGACTTGGATGTGTGCTTTTGTGCATATAAACGTTTTACTGCCCTTTAGCAGCTGGTGTTAGCCAAGACACCAAGATATTTCTTTCTCAGCTTTAAATCACTTGTTTTATAGAGCACAGAGAATTTTTATTATAACATAATTCTCTACATAAAATATCACATTAGAAGAAGAAGATAAAGTTTTGTACTTTCATTCTCCATTAATTTGACGGAAAACAATTTGCAACACAATCTAACCAATCAGAATTCATTGTTATGAAGCCTGTCGGTTCTGAGATCAAGTACCAAGGACAGTAAGGAAGTCTGCAGTGACCAGAACCCTGGAGCCAGGCTGGGACGTTTGGGTAGCTCTGTTGAGAAGATCATTTTTACCATGCAATTGTGAACATCTCTGTGTAATGTTTGTCAGAAGTCGTGTAAGATGCTCACAGATCCAACTTTGAGGCACACGCCCTGCTGAAAATGTCTGAGTCTCCTTCCTCTCACAGGCTGGAGCTTTAGATTCCACGCTCCCTTCTTTATGCCGTTGTCCCGAAGCAGCAATCAAGTTTTTGCATCCCCTACATTTTCAGGGCCGTCTTGGGTTCTGACTTGTGGGATGAGCCAAGCTGCGCAGGTGTAAGATTTTACAGCTGAATCGGAGCTCATTTGTTTGCATTTTGTCTAGGCTCCGCCCCACAGTCACCTGGCAACAGCCAGGTGTGCCTGACTCACAGTAAAAGGGGCTGCTCCCCCCTCCTCTCGCTCTTGTTCTCTTGCTCCTGTGCTCTGCTTCCTTTCTTCCACTCCCTCTGTCTCCCTACTCCCCCTCCCCTTCTCCATGTGCTCATGGCCGGCCTCTACTCCTACTCTCTCTGTCTCTGTGTCTCTGTCTCTCTCAGTGTCTCTGTCTCTGCCTCTGCCTCTCTCAGTGTCTCTGTGTATCTGTTCCTTCCCAGTATTCTTTCTCTCTCTCTCTCTCTCTCTTTCTCTCTTCTCTCTGTCTCTCTCTCTCTCTGTCTCTCTGTCTCTGTCTCTGTCTCTGTCTCTCTCTGTGTCTGTTCTCTGTCTCTGTCTCTGTCTCTGTTTCTCTGTCTGTCTCTCTGTTTTTTGTCTCTCTCTGTCTCTCTGTCTCTGTCTCTGTTTCTCTGTCTGTCTGTCTCTCTCTGTCTCTCTCCCTCTCTCTCTGTCTCTCTCTGTCTCTGTCTCTGTCTCTATCTCTATCTCTCTGTCTCTCTGTCTCTCTCTCTCTCTCCTGCTGCTAACACCGTTCTCCACATGATTCTCACAGTTCTCACTCTACTCTGTAAGCTTTTTCTTCTCTCGTCCCAAACGTTTTACCCACCCTCACTGCAGGTTACTCTGTACGCCCACAGTGGTCTGCTTGTCCTTGGTGTGGTAGACTTGGTTCTCAGAGGCAGGACTTCTCTTCTTCCTTTATGGCTCACATCCTAGTGTGGGACGTGTTTGGGGCTCTGTCTGCGCTGGCTGGAAGATGGGGCATCCTGTGGAGTTTGCAGGTATGACGTTCTCTGCTGAGCTGGAAGTACTTTCTTTTCTATGAAGACATGTCTGTTTAGAAAGTGCTCCCCCAAGACTGAGAGGATGTCCACTGCTTTGCCTGCTACTTCTGAGCCTGCTCTTCAGGGAGGATGTCACCAGTGGGTCCCACTGCTAAATATTTTCCCAAGGTTGTATGGGACAGAGGGTTGCAGGCTCTCAACCTGTAATGCTGGGCCCACCACAAATCAATGAAGTAGAAGCCAAAAGTGTCCTGACATTTGTCAACCCTCTTATTAACATTTTCTAGGGTTCCGTGTGGCCTTAGGGGAGGGGATCCCTGGGGAACTTGTTAAGCATGCAGATATGGAGTTAATGACAGGCCCTAGGGTGAGTGAACTATGCCTGGGTTGAGACTCTGGGGTAAACCATGATGTTTAGTGTGGCGGAAGTGGTTTATAATCCCTGGGCTTGTTTTCCCCTGGTGTGGGCTATTTCCAGACCTTGCTTCATCCCATCGTGATGTTTCACGTTGCTGGCACTGTCGGGAGTTTGTACACGATGACAGCTGACTCTGGGGGCCGTAGTTCAGCAGCGTGACCCCATGTTTCCCCCTCTTGCTTTCACTGTTTACTCCTCACTCACCTTGCACATCTGCCCCTTTCCAAGCAGATGGCTTGGCACGGTTCTCTCTCTGACTCTGTTACCAGTGCTACTCGGTCTTCCCACCTCCCCACAGGCTGTGACACACCTGTGGGTCAGCCCTAGCTGCTGTGGCATCCCTGTGGCACATTCCAGATCCTTTCTCCTTGCTCTTGTTGGCATGATTTCCTCCATCTCCAGCCTGCTTGTCTCTTCTGGTATGTTTCTGTAACCCTGGTCCAACACACTGGGAGCCATGTGCTTTCCCGGTCTTAGGAGAGATGCACACCAGTGTTCTAGGTCAAGGGCATACACTACCTCCTTGTAGCTGATGGAAAGGGACAGCCCTACACACAGGGCAGTTTTTCTTTACTATTCTACAGACTGGTTCAGAGGAAGGGTGTGTAGCAGTGATAGTCACCAAGGCCAATGAACCAATGCCAACAACAGCCCCTTTCCCCCTGCTTACTCTTAACTTTTACAGGATTCCCTTAGCCAAGCCTATGCCCATCCCCCTACTACATGAGCCACAGAGAGGATGGATGGGCTCTTGGTTCTGTCCTCCATATGAGGAGAAGATCCTCATTGTTTTCTTGCAGTGAACTGCCTGCCTAGATCTTTCTCCGAGTTCAAGAGGGTGGGAAGGGCTGGGGATAGACAGACGTTTGTTTCTCAGAGCCCAGGAGTTGATGTGCACTGACCCCATTCTTCAGAGGGAATTGTGCCATTTGGAAGAATCCACTTGGTTTTAAGGGACCGCCATTTCCGGTGTGGGATGCCTAGGGATCAGTTAGCATCACTGTCTGGGTAAACCCAGGCCCTTTCATTGGTTTTCTTCCCTCCTACCTGCCTTACAGCCGGAAGTGGTTCTGAGTGGGCAAAGAGCTGGGGAATGAACTGAGCACAGTGGTGGCAAGAAACAGCTCTGTGGGTCACCTCACAGGGATGGCAGATTACCCATCGCCCCCGGCACCCAGCCTCCATCTCCACAGAACTTAACCTGGGGTACTTCTGCCTTCTGGTCAAGCTAGGTTACAGACCACTCACTCCCCAGGCTACCTCCAGGGGAGGCAGATGGCAGTTTCTCACTGGGCAAGATAAGCCTTGTTGTTGATGGAAATCAAGAGGAGAGAAATGTTAACATTCCAGAAGAATCAGGAGCCCTCTAAAGAGGTTCCTAGTAAAGCCAGATTTGACTGTTAACAGGAAGAAGGACTTCAGGCTGGTCCTTCAAGGATTATCTCCTACTTTACTGAGCTGAGCGACTTGAGCAGCAGCCGAGCTGGGCGCTTCGCTGACACCCGTCAGCGCCGTACAGTCAGGATGCTCTTGGGGATTACAAATGGACGCGAGAAGATTGGTGGTCAGGAGGCTACATCAGGGCTACAGTAGCTCCCACCTCACCTCATCCCACCTCACCTCACAGGCTTTCTCCTCTCAGTCCCCAAGTGGGAAGTGTAGAAGAAATTTATATCTCCTTTCTTATTAGGGAGTACGTTAGGTCGTCAGTTTGTCTCAGCCTTGAGATATTTCATCTTTCATTTCTGTTTTAGTGGGAATATCACGTTTTTCTATGAAGGGGAGTTTTGGATTTCTATGAAGGGGAGTTTTGGATGATAAGATTTTGTGACAAACAGCCAAAGCTGGTCTTCACTTTGTTGCAGAGAGCTGAGAATTTTGGTCTTATTACAAAATTACCAACTACAAATGCTAAATTCACATCCATTCACAGGCGCTTCTAACCTTCTAGCTGAGTTTTAATTCAACACACACACACACACACACACACACACACGGGGTGGGGAGAGAGAGAGACAGAGACAGAGACAGAGAGACAGAGAGAGAGGGGAGAGAGGGAGAGAGAGGAGAGAGAGAAGGAGAAAGGAAGGGAGACAGAAAGAGACAGAGACACACAGAGAGAGACAGAGAGAGACAAAGAGACAGAGAGAGACAAAGAGACAGAGACAGAGAGAGAGGGAGAGAGGGAGAAAGAAGGAGAGAGGGAGAGAGAAGGAGAGAGGAGGGAGAGAGGGAGAGAGAAGGAGAGAGAAGGAGGGAGAGAGGGAGAGAGAGAAGGAGAGAGAGAAGGAGAGAGAAGGAGAGAGAGGAGAGAGAGAAGGAGAGCAGAAGGGAGAGAGACAGAATGGAGGTGGAATGCTGAAGACAGAGACTAAAGGATTTGGGTACATTTTTTTCTGTGTTGCTTGGGGACAACGCATTATTCAGGATATGCTACTGGTCGCTCGAATCCCAGTGCCCCTGGCATTCGGAGTGACATTGGTGTATTCTAGCACACTGCAGAATGTGCAGAGCATTTGTAGAGCAGAGGGTAAGGGCTTCCCTTCACAGAGCTGGGCTTTTTATGAACGATTTGATTTCCTAAGAGGAAAACGATAACTTCAGAAGCAGCGTGTGCCTTTCAGGATGAGTTCTTTTCAAAGACCCTATGCATTTCATTTTGCTATTAATTTTACTTTGGGCAAGCTAAATGGTGTTATGGATCTATTCTCAACACTCACTGCACATTATCATCTGCATTTTATCACCAAATTACAAATTAAATATTGCCTTCGTTGGGAAACGATTCCCACCCAGCCCTGTTATGTGACCCACTCTGTTTTCTTTTCTTGCACAGCTTTGATATTTTTTTCTCATTAGAAACAAACAAAAAAAATCAAATTTGTGTTCTATGACCATATTTCATCTTTTCAGGGGTCGTATCCCGAGAAGACAACTGCATTAATTTTGAGCCTCTGGTTTTCCCAGATAATAAAGTACGAGAAGGGAGAGGACACGCCCACCATGATGATTGGCATGTGCACTCTGAGGCCAGGTATGAACTTGACTTTCCCACCACCTTAATATTCTGATTTGGAACCTGCCCCATACATCCAGAAGCAGCCCTAACCAGATGTTTTAGAAATTGTTCCTTAGCAATGAAGACTCCAGGAATAATGTGCATGAATGAGGGGCGTCTTAGGGTTTTATTGCAGTGAGCAGACACCATGATCAAGGCAACTCTGATAAATGACAAAATTTAATTGGGGCTGGCTTACAGGTTCAGAGGTTCCGTCCATTATCTTCAAGGCAAGAACATGGCAGAATCCAGGCAGGCATGGTGCAGGAGGAGCTGAGAGTTCTACATCTTCATCTGAAGGCTGCTAGCAGAATATTGGCTTGCAGGCTGCTGGCGAGGGTCTTAAAGCCCACACCCACAGTGACACACCTACTCCAACAAGGCCACACCAACTCCAACAGGGTCACACCTTCTGATAGTATCACTCCCTGGACCGAGCATATACAAACCATAACAAGGAGAATTCCAGACCTCTTCTTGTCATACTTTTCTCCATTCCCGATGCCTCTATTACATGGGCCATTGGTACACCCCCACAATGGGGATTGCCTGAGAGGTGTTGCCATGTAGTATGATCAGAAGGGCATGAGGATAATAAGGTAAGTTATCTTCAGCCACAGTAGTTGACACATCAAGGCTGAGGATGTAACTGGATGGATGGGTGGGGACATTCTGCTCGCTTTGTGGAGTGGATGACACAGAGCTCACTGGCCAGTGGTGTGTCCCATCCCAGTCACTGAGAAGAGTCTCTTATGTGGAAGGTGAGGTTGGAATGCCAGGTCAGGGGAGCAAGAGGTGGGTGGGCAGGCAGGTACAGTTTCTCATGCTGGAGAACACGTGATATTTTTAGGGTTCTGTGGTGTCAGGTCACAGCAAAGAAGGGGATGGGCGACTTTGCTTTTGAAGTGTTCGCCTCAATGCCACATGCAGATGGCAGGGCTTGGTGGCCACAGAGGTGGCTGTGCTCAGATGCATGGCCTAGAGTCTCACCCTGGGGTCAGGGATACAGAATGTATGAATGAGCAGGTGTGGGAAGCTGAAGCCATACTGGGAGGCAGACTGTGGAGAACTCCACTCCCCAGATTGGATGGCAGGTGGGTGTGGGACGTAGCTTTCCAGGTAACGTAAGGAAAGTATGAACGTTCTAGGACAGGGACATCTGCAAAGTGAAGATGCAATAGATTTCAGCCATTAAATAGGCCGAGCAGAAACTGGAGAGGAGTCAGGAGTCCCAAAATGGCAGTGACTATATTTTCTCCTCTTGCCGCCCGTCACCCGTGTGACCTGTATGTCTTCGTATGTGTGACCTGTATGTCTTCGTATGTTTGCACAGATGCACTTGCACACAGAGAAACATATGCACAAAACCAGGGAGGAAAGGTTCCATGGGGAAGGACCTTGTTTCCATTAAGCAGTGGGAGCCACCAATTAGGGAGGTGTCATCATGTGTGGAAAGACCCCCTGCTGTTCTACGCTGCCCTTCTGTACTCTAGGCAGACAGGGATAGGAAGCAAGGAGTGTTTGGTGGGGAGAGGGAGCTTGGAAATGGGAGCCGTGTGAATGTCCTGTTTGGGATCTGGATATCAGGGTTATAGAGCGGGGCTACCCTACCATGTTCTGTAATCCTTTCCGCCAAGGAGGTGGGTGACTGAAGAAGGCAACCAATCGTGTGTGTCCCATCAAGTACTTTCAGTGTCTGGAATGTTGAAACAAATGGATTTATTTCTCAGCAAAATATGGCCTTGCCCACTTCGTCGGCAATTGTCTAGGGAAGGAACACTTTCTTTTTTTATTTTCTTTCCTTTTTAATCAGATAGTTTATGTACTTGCATTTCACATGTTATCCCCTTTCCTGGTTCCCCCTCTCTCTGCTTCTATGAGGATGCTCTCCCTCCCACCCACCCACTCCCAACTCAACACCCTGGCATTCCCCTACACTGGGGAAACAAGCCTTTACAGGATCAAGGGCTTTTCTCCTATTGATGTCACATAAGCCATCCTCTGCTACATATGCAGCTGGAGCCATGGGTCCCTCCATGTGTACTCTTTGTTTGGTGGTTTAGTCCCTGGGAGCTCTGGTTGGTTGGTATTGTTGTTCTTTCTATGGGGTTGCAAACCCCTTCAGCTCCTTCAATCCTTTCTCTAACTCCTTTATTGGGGACCCCGTTCTCAGTTCAACGGTTGATTGCGAGCATCCGCCTCTGTATTTGTCAGGCTCCGGCAGAGCCTCTCAGAAGACAGCTACATCAGGCTCCTGTCAGCAAGCACTTCTTGGCATCCGCAATAGTGACTCGGTTTGGTGACTGTATATGGGATGGATCCCCGGGTGGGGCAGTGTCTGGATGGCCTTTCCTTCAGTCTCTGCTCCACTCTTTCTCCCTGTATTTCCTTTAGACAGGAGCAATTTTGGGTTAAAATTTTGAGAAGTGTGGGTGGCCCCATCCCGACAGGTGGCCTCTCCTAACCTCTGGATTTGGTCTCTACAGGTTCTCCCTCCCCTTTTGTTGGGCGTTTCAGCTAATTTCATTCCTGTTGGGTTCTGTGAGCCTCTTGTTTTCCTGGCATCTGGGACTTGCTGGTGGCTACCCCCAGTTCCCCATCCCCCAATTGCTACACATCTCTGTTCAAATTCCTGACCCTCTGTTTATCATCCCTGTCTTCTCCCATACTTGATCCTACTCCCCCCTTTCCCCTCCCCTCCTTTCTTCCTCCCAAGTCCCTCTCACCCTCTTCCTCCAGTGAGTATTTTGTTCCCCCTTCTAAGAGGGACTGAAGCATCCGCATTTTGGTCTTCCTTCTTCTTGAGCTTCATGTGGTCTGTGAATTGTATCTTGGGTATTCTGAGCCTTTGGGCTAACATCCACTTGTCAGTGAGTGCACACCATGTGTGTTCTTTTGTGCCTGGGTTAACTCACTCAGGATGATGTTTTCTAGATTCATCTTAGGAAGGAATGCTTTCCAGCTGTGACTGTTAAAACCAATGTTTGTAGGGCGCTTCTGGTTCATTTTCAGTTACTGTGGATTAGTCGAAAAACATTTCTCTTTTATGTTATTGTTAACAATGTATATGTGAACCTGGAACAACTCTCCACCGGTCTGGGCCACCTGCTGCTCCCTGAGGTCTTTGCACTGGGCACGGTCTTGTCCGCTGGGGACTAAACGCCCTGAAGAGAGTAAAGGATCCTGTTCTCTCTGGAATTCTTGCTACTCTTTTTTTCACAAAGCAGCAAACACGCTTTTGTTTTCATTATTTAGGTTTTCCAAATGGGCTGTCCTGAAACTCTCTCTGCAGACCGGGCTGTCCTCGAATTTAGAGGTCTGCCTGCCTCTGTCTCCCAAATGCTAGCATTAAAGGAACGAGTCACCACCATGCAGTGTTAATGTCCTTTTAAATATCAATAATGTCAGTAGACTCTTCTTTTGCTGAAGTGTCTGAGGGCAGCATGAGGGAGCCGCAGACAGGTGTCTGACAGTGTAGCAACAACACTCAAAGTCGCATCCATGCCATGCCACCCATGTAACACTGCCCATGCATTGTTGGGAACTGTCATCTGTGAAGTCTGTATGAGGACCTGGAAAGAGAGGCACAAAAAAGATCAGCATTCTGCTGTGCTCTCTTCCAATGTCACATCTACTTCTGGGGAAACAATTGCAAGCACAACTGGAAATCATGGGAACGTATACATCAATAAAGGGGAACACACTGTGTCATACAATCCAGGAACAGCCATTGGCAAATCTGGGGCTATCTGCCAAGACACCTCCATTGACATCTACACAATGTCTGCAGAAACCCACAGAACAGAGTCAGATATTAGATGCAAAACTTGGGACTGGGTAGATGGCCGCCTTCAAAGTATAAAAACAGGAGTTCGAAGCCCCTGTGTCCACATAAATGCTATGCTAGCATTTTGGTATGTCTTAATTGCAACACCCAGGAAGTGGAGATAGGGGATCCTTGGAGAAATCTGGGTACTAGACTAACTGAATAGGCAGGCTGTAGGTTAAAGTGAGAGACTGCACTTCAACATACAAGATGGAGAGCAGCTGAGGAAGACACCTGTTGACCCTACACATGCATGAAAACCTGCACACACGTGTGCACGCACATAGAATGAAAACATAACATACATGCACATGAAAAAAATTTAAAAAAATCCAAAAAGATGAGCAGGTGCTCTCTCCCTCCCTCCTCTCCCCCCTCCTGTGTATATCTTGAAAAGTGACACTTTGTACGTTTTTTTCTCCTTCCTTTGTAAGTTGTGAACCGAGGTGAAATTTAAATAAACGTAGACCTCTTTGATGAGTTCTTTGTGTTCTTTGCACCAGGGGTTTATCATGTAAACAGAAAGCTCTTTGATGCTTCCCAATGCCTGTGTAGGGATACAGCTTGGGCTCTGGCAGGCAGACACACTTTCCTTTCTGTGCTATGGTGGGTGATGTCTGTTGTACACCATGTGGGTGGTGGCCTTTGGTGTGTGGCAGACGAATTTCTGAGAAGCATCTCTTGTTCTGCTATTTGATTGTTTTGTGTAGAAGTGCGTTTGCTTGCGTGGACTGCATGGTAGTGGTGGACACTTAGAAGTCTCTGCAACAGACGATGCAAACAGAGGCGTCTCTGACCAGTGCTGACAGCAGTCTGTGGGCATGATTGTAACCGTCTGGAAGACTGTTTGATGGGACCCTTACAAAGAGCATCTGAGGAAGCCTCTATGTTGACCTTCTCTAGTCTGTTCCCTGTGCCCTGTGGAGAGCTTCTGTAATCTAAGGACAGACTCTTTATATAATAAAGGATTAACATGAGAAGACTTGAACTGTGACAGGAACTGTTATTGTCACATAGGTTTTGTGGGGAACCTTGTGACCAGAGGTGGCATACACCTGTGCTCTGAAACTTCTGTCACGCAGAGTCCCTGAGTTGTGTCCCATTCCTAGACATAGAGTATGCTCTCTTAGGACCTCAAGGAGAAGCAGAGAAATGGGAGAGCTCGGTAACAAGCATACGGAAGGCCTTTCTCAGAGTCTAGCAATAGCTGCTGAGACACTCTCTCTCTCTCTCTCTTTCTCTCTCTCTCTCTCTGAACATATATGGAAGGATATTCATGTGTACCAACATGAATTTGCACAGATGTATGCAACCATAAGGAAGTGTACCTGTGTCCTTTTGTTGAGTGTGAGTGTGTAAGAATATGTTGTGTGCATGCATGTGATATGCAGAATGTGTACACGTATAGGTATGTGTGCATGTGTGTGAGCGTGCAGAGCATTTGGATATGAATGCCTGGATGTGCATGGATGTGGAAGGATGCTCTTCCCAAGCTCCCGGGTTTGGAAGAGGATTATGGTAAAGTTCTCAGGACTTCTAGCCACCTCTAAGATTTCAGTGGCGGGGTTAGGGCAGGGAGACCTACAACCTCTAACTGAACCATTGGCTACATGCTTCTGATCTGTCACCAGGGTGGGTCACTTATGATACCAGAGTCTGTCAAAGCCAGCCCACCAGCTTCACACTAGGCTGGCTCAGCAGTGAACCTTAGAGAACAACGTGCCAATCTCTGCTGCCCTAATACTGGGTCACCTGTATGCGTGCAAGCCACCATACCTGGCTTTTCTACGGAGGTTCTAGGGACCAAACTGGGGCCTTATTCTTCAATGACAAACATATCCCCAAACTTGACATCAAATTTTATTATTATTTAGGTATCGTTATTTACAAGTCTGTCTTTTTAAGATTAGAATATTTTTAATAGATTGTCAGGACATGCGTTTTTACTATTCTTTGAGGCAGAGTTTATCGTAGACAGAAGGGTTTGTTGTTTCTTTTCATCTCTGAGCTGAAGGCTCGTGGGGAGGGAGCTTGAAGCCCTCTGCTCCAAGCACCTTCAGGAGCAGAGAGGTGGGATCTTTTACACGGGCGATAACAACCCCCTACCTCACTCACTCAGAGAACCTGGTTCCTTAATGAGACAGAGCAACATTTCCAAGTCCAGAAACTGAGGAAAAGCTGTCATGAGAGCTCTTTGTTAATGGAACATCCTGGGGCTCAGGATAGCCATAGGGGAGGGGCGTCAGGCTCTGCCCTCCGCTGACTGTCATTTAGGAAGACAGGACCCGGACAAGGCAACCTGAAACTGGTTGGCTTTGGCTGTGTGCTGTCTGGCAGCTCGGTCCATCTGATCTCCGGGGTGCTCACAGTCTGGCTCTCAGCCTCAGCTGCACTCAGAGCAATTGCACAGCCTGCAAACCCGCTGAGCTGGATCAGTGCCTCATCTTCTGAAGTGGAGGAGGAGGAAGTCACATGAGAGGTTTTGGGAAGTGCAGACACTTTCCGACACCTATCATCCTCCCGGAGGAGGCCATGGGTGAGCCTCTGCCCATCTGAAGAAGGAACTTTGGAAAGAATCCTGAAGGAGGCCAGGTGAGCTCAGGTGCTGTCTCTAGGCTCGGCTCCCAACGCTTGATGAGCTGGAGATGATTTGCTCATCTTCTTACCACAAGGAAAGAGCAACACAGGAAAAAGTCCAACGTACTCTTCTGGGATTTTCCAAGCAGCTAGGACATCCCTGTGGGTACTGGCTTTTCTATGAGTATCTGCTGGGCTGAGGAACACCATTCGTGACAGAGACAGGACTTTCAAAGAGTTTGGGAACTGGCAATCCAATGTCAATTGGTCATTGGAAACATAAACACAAGCAACACTATATACATATATATATATATATACACACACACACAGAGATATGCACACTCATATACACATATATATACACACATACACACATATACACACATATACATACACATCACACATAGATACACACATACACACATATACACACATTACATACATATATATATACACACAGATATACACACATATGTAGATCAACACACATACACACACATATATATATACACACACATATATATACACATAAGACATATATACACATACATATATATACACACAAACATATATACACACATATACATACACATATATACACACATATATACCCATATATATACACACATGTATATATACACACACTCATATATATACATACACGCACATATATATATACACATAGAGAGACTATACACACATACATATATATACGCACAAAAACATATACACACAAACATGTGTGTGTGTGTGTGTGTGTGATACACGTGTGTGGGGGCCAGAGGAAGCCAGGGTATTACTCCCCAAGCACTGCACACCTTTTTTTTATTTTTCAGTCAAGGTTTCTTGCTGCCTGAAAGTTGTGGGTGCAGCCTGGGTTGGCGGCCAGCAAGTTCCAAGGAGCCTCCTGTCTCTGCCTCCCCAGCCTGGTATGGATTATGAATGCACGGCACCATGCCTGGATTTTTACTTGGATCACAGAGATCAAACCCCACTCCAAGGCTAGCACAGCAAGTACTTTGTCAGTTGAGCCATCTCTTTAGTGCGGGTTCTGCACTTTTTATGAAAAAGTCGTATGGAGCTGGGCATGTGGCTAGTGGTACCTTGCTTGTGTGTCACGCCCTGGATTTGAGCCATAGTATAAAAACTTAATAAAAACTGAGAGCTATTAGGACCCACGGTGCCTACTGGTAGCCTTGGCAAATATACCAGTTTACTGCCCAGGGTTTCCCAATAGCTGACTGCACTCAGCCTTATCTGGAAACTATGGCCTAGACAATTTTGGAAGTTAGAATCTCTCCTCTGGGGAATCTATGTCCTCAGGACAAATCCCTACTGTGCACACAGTTCTGGGTTGTCTGTCTCTGTCAACTAGGAACCATGAGGACAATTCTTGATTAAAATATGTCTCACACAATGACGTAGAAGGTTAATTTTATGATTGACACCAGTTGGAAGATGAAGATCGATGGTAGTTAGTAGGAAAGAATTTAAAATGTTATAGTTTATTTATGTTTTACAACCCATCTTGATAGACCAGTATAAGCCTGCCATCCCAGCACTTAGTGGGAAGAAGTCCCATGTCACCTGTGGCCACATGGCAAATTTAGGGCCAGTCTATTCTAAAGATACCCCACCTCAACAAACAAACAAACAAACAAACAAACAAACAAACACCAAAACACCCCAGACCTCTACGAAGTCTAATTTTGTTTACTCATAACTCATGCTGACAAGGGTCATGCATTCTCTGTTGGCTGCACTTGATCCAGTCTTTGGATCAAGTTCACTTCAGAGCTGAGGCCTCATGTCACTGTAGGCAGAAGTCATACTCAGAGCAGAGATAACTTTCCTGTCCTCAGCCACCAACAGTGGGTCTCTTCCCATTTCCTGGGTACCATCTTCCTCTTTCCTGGAGCTGGGAAGCTAAGCCTTGCTTCTTCTCTTGGAGACAAGGTTAAAGTCTTGTAAAAGGCCAGAGCCTGGTATCCAGACTCACGAATGGAGAAGGAGGGAGAAAGGCTCAAGGGTTTGGCATTTGGTCCTTTGTCCCTGAAGCATCTCCTAAGCAGACTGTACATGTCTGGCTAAAGCCAGAATCATTGGTCATCCCAGGCCAAAAGTGAGCGCTTCTCAGTCTGCTGATGAGGGAAAGCTCACTTCTGCAGAAATGCCCAAACATGACGACATCCCCGAATACTTTTAATCTGAAAGGGATCCAAGGAGAAATGTTCACTGCTCTAGACCACCCTTACGGTCTTGTCACAGTGTTATCAGAAGGGTCCTCTCTCTGTGGAGCAATTGTCACTAGCCCTTCATGAAGGTGGCTCTGTATGCGAGCTAATCTGTCTGTCCAGGGGATACTGCTCCTTCAACCCAGCCATTGTGGTAGTTAACAGGGTCAAACATGCTAGCCTTACAGATGAGGGTATTGTTCTGCCCAGTTCAGATGACAAGGCCAGGATGGGTCTTGAGGTGACTGTTAGACGTCCCACAACCCAGATATATATCACGTGTCATGAGTAAACTCTAGAAGGACAGAGAGGAGCAGGGTTGAAGAATAAAACAAATGGGGATTTTATGATCAGGGAATGTCTCTCTGGCCTAGGTTTTCATAAAGTAGAACCGGCTACAACCAGACTGACAGGACCGGCATACACTTCTTTTCTGTGGTGGCAGGTCCCTTGCTTTCTAGCTCTCAGCGTTGAACTTTTGTGAAGGCATGATTCCAGACTGCGCTGCTATTGACTGCAACTCCAGCCTGGAGGCACACTCCAGGAGTGTGAGAGCCAGCAGGCCAGTTAGCCTGGCTGTCTACAGACACGGCATGCTGTCTACCTTGGAGCAGGGCTCATTTGGAATGCACAGCCAGAGAAGGGAAGGGGAAGTCCAGGTTTCTTCGGTTTGCTCTGCTGGGTGCATATGTGTAATTTAAATATTTATCCACTGGGCAAGGCAGTGGTGCTCTGGCCCAATGCTTCTAGGAGTACAGTCCCAGGGTAGGAGTTTAGCCCCTTGCTGTCTGCAGCCTGGTTTGTGTTGATTGAATAACACATAGCACTTTTCTTGAGAAACCCCCACTATGGTTTCAAAACACGTCAGTTTCAATTAAACACTAAGGAAAATCTGCGATCTCTAATTCTGGGCTGCCATTACTCATTGTGGAGCCGGCTGCCTTGAATTGGAGAGAGTTTGATGGGGACTTAACCAAATCACATGTAATCACAGATATTTTTTCATTGTACCTGGAGTGACGAAATTGCCAAATGATGCCCAGTGTGGCTTTTAGAAGAAAATCACTCCAGCAGTTGTATGCCGCAAACATTTGAAACACGGGGTGGTGGAGCTAGACATGGATCAAATGGAACTCCTGGCCCAGTAGTGAATGTTTGCAAGGAGTGTGCATCAAAAGCTACAGAAGAGAATATGTATCTTTTCACTATGAAGATATTACGATTGTTCGGGGAGAGAGTCAGGTTTAACTTGACTTCATATTACATGTTTTGTACATGCATTGAACTTCACAGGCCTCTCCGTTAGTCTGTTTAAGTTTTATTTGCTAGTTTAATCAAACTTAATTTAAAAAGTCTAGAAAATATTTAGAGAGTAGAAGAACACACAGGCCTTGTTCTGTTTGGTAGATAATGATTAGTTAGGATAGGAGCTAATTGTCTTAGTATTGTGTTTGCTATTCAGAACGAGCTTGGCACTGAGTCCTTTCTTCTTCATGTGTATATGTGTATGTATATGTGTATATGTATGGTATATATGTGTAGGCACTGAGTCCTTTCTTCTTCATATGTATATGTGTATATGTATATGTATTGTGTATATGTGTAGGCACTGAGTCCTTTCTTCTTCATATGTATATGTGTATGTGCATGTATATATGTATATGTATTGTGTATATGTGTATGCATGCACACACATAGTTTTCAACTTGCTTTTGATCACGTTGGAAGTGGTCTTTATAGTTGTGTGCACATCAGTGTTTATGGGTCATTAATGAAGAAAGGGATACTTTCTATGACACTTCTAGATGTCAAATGAGCCAGATGAATTTCAGTATTTACAATATGAGAGCAAACAGAGCTAGCCCAGTCAGGATCTCGTCCCCTTCCAGGTCACATGGAGGAAACTGCCTGGCCACCTGAGGATCTCTGCACTGAGGCAAAGCCAGTGGGGGAGCACCTGCCAGTGCCTTGGCTGTCTCGCTTCCTCTTTCACAGCTCAGAACATCACGGGGGTGTGTCTATGTGTCCAGCAGGCACCCAGAGATGTCACAGGGAATCACTGGTACAGGAAGAAGGCCAGTGACATTCAGCACAGTCCTTCCGACTGGGTACTAGCTGGGTTCTCTTGAGGAAATAAAGTGGCTCTGTATATTGGTGGCCATTTTGGGGTCTGAACAATTCCCTCCAGGCTGCCAAAAACCCTCTGTGGAGTTTGATGCAGGACTCGGTTCCTAGAGGGTTACAGTTGGGACTTCAACAAGTCTTAGAGCTGACTGCACTGCTGTACATGGTGTCACTTGACAAACTCTCCATGAGCTGTGAATGGAGAGAAGGGGAAAGGATAGAGTCAGCAGCCCTGGGGTCTAAGGCCTCCTCTGAAGCAGCGTACTTTCCCGCTGAAGGTAGCTTGGTGCGAAAGTCATGACCGCTGTGGGAAAGGTCTAGATTTAGGAGTGTCCAACCTTCAGATACTGCAATTTTATTTGGTTGTCTAGCCAGCTTCCTGCTCAAACTGTACAATCTAGTTAAAAAAAAATCCCGTAAGTGTATGATTTTCCGTTGGACTACATTCAGGTCTATTCTTGGGTACGCAATGTCTGTGAGCCATAGATCGGATATGGCTGGTGATCACAGGTGGCGTCTTCAAGAGAGCCATTGTGCTCCTCCCCCGGCAACTGCAGGGCTGGAGAGCTGAACTCAGGTATTCTTGCTTGCTTGGGAAGTGCTTTACTAAGTGAGCCATTTCTCTAGCCCTGAAGATGCTTCTGGGAAACAGCAGTAAATACATCTTTGACTCAATTCATCTCCAGAGCTCACCACCTCCCGTGTTACAAGATGGCACCATGGCATTTACAGAACGAAGGATTTCTGGGTTGTACAAGTCATCAGGGCAAGGTCTCTTCTGACCAGCCTTCCCTTTCTGGTCATCAGGTGGACAGCCTCTCAGGCCAGAGCATTAGAGGTTCAGAAAGCTGAGCCAATAGCAGGCCACCTCTGCTGTCAAAGGCAATGTTTTGATACTGAGGTAGGCTGGAAGCGAGTCTACCTCTGAGGACCTCACCCATCCCACACATATTGAAAGTATGTGAGAGCTGGCTGTAGTTTGTGGGTTCTCTTTGGGACCAGCTGTAGTCACTGTCCAGAAGCTGGGATTGTGTTTTGTGCTTATGAAACTGTGCTGCTTGACAGAGTTCAAGCTTCGGAAGGGGGCAGGGAAGTTTTATGCTCTTTGGGACATCAGCAGTCACAGCCAATCACAGGGCTCTCTGCTTTGAGGGCTGATACCTGCTCCCCATCCTGGCGGTTCCCAGCAGTGGCCTCCACACAAGTGGCAGTCTCACTGCGCTTTGGAAACAGAAGGCTTTCCCGTTCCCCGGCCTGCTCTCTTAACAAAATAATTCCCCCCTTTTATAAAAAAAAAAGAGCCCAATTCCCAATAGATAAATAGTAATTGCACTTACAATTGCACGCAAGTAATAAATACCGAATTGGCTCTCAGTGCAAGAACCTCAGGAAGCTTGCCTTTTACCAAGGAGTTGATGAGTACGCTCCCTGGGGCTGTCTTACTTTCTTTTCTTTCTTTTTTTTTTTAAGTAATATTTAACATCACTAGGAGCTATTTGTTGTTTAAAGGAACTGATTAGCACAGTTGTCCAACCCAGTATGTGCCTTGCATGAGTCGAAGCTCTAGCCCAGCGCTGTCCTGTCTCTGCCTTCATCTCCGTCCCTTCCCCACCCTCACCTATTGACACGATGCTGTTACCCGCATGTGGAAGGCGACTGACCAGATGTTCACATTTTTAAACATCTGCTGGTGTCCCAGCGATTTCCATCAGGAGACCGAATTGCCCCAGATTACTTGCTGAGGGCCTCGTTATGGTAGGGGAAGGTGTGTTTCTCTCAATGTGTTGGTGCTGGGAAGATGGAGACGGACCCACACAGAGAGGTCCTTCCTAGCATGTTACAGACGAGGACGGGAATGATGACAAATGTCATCTCCGAGGCCCTTCACTATAAATGAAGCCACTCAATATGCCACAAAGCTATCCCAAGCCACAATGTCCAGGGAATGAATGTTTCTCTGGGACCAGGGTATTATGAACAATGGCCCTCCCTACCAAGCCAGCTGTGATTTCTGAGAAGGAAGGATTCTGGGGATCTCTTCATCTAGTGATCAAATGGCCAGAGGGGTGAGCGAGTGTCACAGCTGTTTAGAATCCCACTGCCCTCCCTCACAGGGACATCTGTTTAATATGAAGGAGGGATCTGGATACGAGGGACTCAGGTCGTACCAGAGAAAACAATACCATTGATTCAGCCATGCAGATTCCACCAGCCAGGCCCCCTCCTCTGCGGCCCAGAACCGCTTGCTTCATCACCTGCAGAGCTGGTCTAATATTTTGCTTTCTAGAGAGACGGGAGAGCCACCTGCCATGCTTTGGAGATCTCTTTCCCCAACAAAGCACTCGAGGTTGCAGAGTGGGAGCTTGCTCTTCTGTGCCAAGGTGTGGACTCGGGGATGAGCCAGGCAGCACAGGATCTGAGCAGAAATTATTATTGATTTAATCACATAATCAGCAGCAAGCACTTCAGGCTAAGATAGCAAATCCATAAGAGCCTCCCACACAGCCACCCTCCCAGTCACCAGCAAGCCGTGTTGCACACTAACAAACAGGTGGAGAGCGGGGGTCACCTTCAGTCGGAGACAAAATATTGACATTCCCCAAGCTGAAATATGTTTTGAGTTAAGTGTTATCAGTCAGCGATAGGAGCGGCCCGTCTGTTAAACATAACCGCATTGGCAGGAGGATCACAGGATGCCTTCTTCCCATAATCTAGAAGCATCTTTCAGACAAAACTCTGCTTGAAATCAATTGTGCGCAAGGAGCTGCCTGCTGCGGCCATTCAGCATGGACAAAAGGAAAGGACCTCTCTCTGTGATCTCTCACCAGAACCGTCTCGTCTAATGAGAGCATGGCTTTAATTTCTTTTCACATCCAACACAGGATCAATGCTCTGGACTTGACGGTGTCTGGAAGCGGCCACGCAGGCACATCCCAGTGGCTACTCTGGGGGTTGTTCTGGTTCCAGGTAACAGCTCTTTGGGCCACGGTGGTGGCAGGCACTGATAGAGTGGCCCACAGCCCATGAGCTTCCATGGCAGGCAGGGATCAGCTGGGATAGAGCCTTATTTGGTGAGGAGGCTGGCAGAAGTCACTGCCTCTCCTCGCCCTAGACAAAAACACATTAATAACCTTGAACATTCAACCACCTCTGAACAGCTGTCGGGTCCAGATGGGGGCTGAGGGATAACCTTAATTAAAAAGTTTAGGTTGCCTCTGAGTTCCTGGTTATCAAATGGCAATGTCTTTGGGGGACCATTTCTTCAGGGAGAGGCAGGAAGTACAAGAGGCACAGACCTTGCCATGTTCCTGTATGGTGCAGTTGAGGCTCCACATTTGGCTGCTAAGAAGTCCTGGTCCATGTGATCTCTGTTTTGTTTTCCTGATGAAGCAGATTGCTGTCTTTTTAGGCAGTCTAGGAAGAGGGGACAGGTGACTCAGGATATATATATATATATATATCTCCACACATCACATGGGGCACAATACCTTCCACTCCATCTTGACCCACTGATAAGTGCTGGGGTAGGGCGGTGAGGAGGTGTCATACTTCCTACTTCCTACATGTAGGGCCTCATGCTTGGGAGGCAAGGGCTCTGCCACTGAGCTATATTTTAGACCCTGACATGACATTTTGACTCTGATAGGCCCATGTCTCTCTAGATGGAGAAATGAGGGTCTGGGCTCAGGGTCATTAGAGACTGCAGAATCATAGGTTCTGAGTCCCTAGACTACAGATTTTAGAGCTCCGTAGTTTACTAGCTTACTATTCCCACGGTGATGTTGAAGGTCTCTTCTGTTCTTCTGAAAATGGAAGAGTGTAGCTATTATCTAGTGGGGTGAGACGGATGACGTAGGCAGAATTAGCTGAGCTTGGTGAAATGCCTGCTTCTCCACGGGCTCCAATTGCCAGTGGCCCCAGCTCCCTGACCAGGCTCAAAACATCAGCACTGTGCTCTTTTGAAGCAAAGGTCAGTCCATTGACGTGTCTATCTTCTTCCCTCTCAGTCCTTGTTAAGATGGCACTTGTGTCGACCCTGGGGTGAAGAGTCCATCTAGACAGGGGGAAGGCCATCCCTTCTTCCTCCTCGGTTTCTGCTGGTTCTTGCCCTCAGCAGCTGGTCTCTACCTATCCTGTGTTGAGGGCAGGGGTGTTTGACCACTGGACAAATGCAGTGGGTATGAAGGATATAGGGGAGAACCAGATGGGAAATGAAGTGGAGAACCCACCACTTCCTTACCCACTGGGTCTTGGGGATGAGGATAAACAGTGAGCAACCCTTCAGAGGAAGGTCACTGGTCCAGGGACCCCATGACTGCTAAGGACAGCTTGTGTAGGCCTCAGCTTCCAGGACCTTCGAGTTTATTTTGTCTCCCTTTTTAATTATACTTTCCATGGCTAGACTACTTTGACTAGGCAGGCCAAGGATGCCCTGGCTAGAGGCTAATGTCTTTGGTCTGGGTTGGGTAACAGGTGCCACAGAGTTCTCCTGGCTACACATTCTTCTACCGTAGGCTCTTTCTAAGGTACCTAAAAGACAGAAGTCTGCTTCGCCAGAAAAAAAAAAAAAAGCAGAGATCACATGGGCCAGAATTTCTGAGCTCACTATGCTCTAAGTCTACATTGTTCTGACGACCACAGAAGTGAACTGAGCAAATGCCAGGGCTATCCTACAAAATGTTGTCACTATGAAGTGGGGACACTCATCTGTTCCACTCATTAAGGGTGGGCAGTGAGAAGAGTGTGGTACCTCGGTGGTTTTGTTCTTCCCAACCCACAGGTAGTGTGGCCAGAAACTGCCTTAGGAAGTTGGTTTGCAGAAAAGCCCTTCACCGCTCTATGGCCAGCTCAGCCTTGCCCAAATGAGCAGGGCTGCCTAGGGTTATTCAAACCCTGCAGTACTGCAGAGTAGACTTGTCAGTGTCACATCCACAGATGTCTGTCTGTGGACCTGTTTCTGCTGCTAGCCCTTCAGTGATCTGTGTTTGTGACTGACTGATGGCTGACCTGCACTGATGCCCTGATGTCTGTCTGTCTGTCTGTCTGTCTGTCTGTCTCTCTCTCTCTCTCTCTCTCCCCTCTCTCTCTCCTTTTTGTGTGTATGTATTCACCCTCATGAGTGTTAGTGCACATGTATGTGCAGATATACATGCAAGCGCATGCAGCTGTGTGTGGAGGTCAGATGATAACATTGGTTTTCTTTCCTTGTGTATACCCCAACCCCCTTTTTAGACAACGCCTCTCACAGGTGTGGCCGGCTAGCACACCTGAGGGATCTGACTGTCTTTGCCTCCCTTGGCATGGAACTGTAAGCATGGGCCACCATGCCCAATGTTCATAGCTATGGCTAAGGCACCACCTTTTCTGGCCCACCCTGGCCTTCAGCATCTCTGTTTGCAGTTCACTTGATTTGCCTCCCACACTCCTGGGTTGGCGTAGCATGAGCATGCACATGCGTGGCTGTAAAATTGAGTTTCACTCATCTTTGGGTTTCCTCCTCTGCATCCTCTTGCTCCCAGCAAGCTCAGGTCAGACAAAAGTCTTAGTGGTTGTTTACTGAATGTTGAAAGGAAAGGGTTAGCAAAATAGGGAATGGGGGTCCGAGAGTCTTCCTCTGTGGTTACTTAATGCCTGCAAGCCTTTCTCTGGCCAGTTGTGTGGATTAGCTCATAAGGGTCTGTTCCTGTCCCAGTAGAACCTGGAGTAGAGATGGCTTTGTCCAGTGTCTGAGAGATCCTGCTACATTGTTCAAAGTTTAAGGGAATCTCAGTCAGACAATGGTTTATAAAGATACATAAATTTCAGTCTCTATAAGCTGTTTGTGAACTGAAACATTCTGATGCTTTGTTCTAAAGTTATGGAGAGACCATGTATACTGCTCTGCCTGCTTTCAAGTGGCACTTAGAGAGTTTGCATTGCCCTGTTGCAGGGATGGTGGGAGGGTCTGTGAAGGGCAGGCTCATGTGAAGTCCCAGTAGCCACTGATCACAGACAGGACAGTTGCGAAGGTAAAAAGGAAGCAGGAAGAAGACACCTGGAGTCCAAGAGGAAGACACCGCACTTCATTTAACCCAGAGGGGAAGAAATCATGGCTTCCAGCTCTGTGTTTATAAGAACATTCCTCTCGGAGTGGACAGGTGCAGATGCATGCTGGGAGGTTTTCACTACTCGAAATTTATTTTCAGGAAAAACGGATTTCCAACCACAAATCCTGTCCTCTTACAGAGCAAGAACGGGCAGACTGCTTAGAAACTATTTTGTTTCGTGACGTGCTATTTTCATTCACGCATCACACAGTGCTACACGTGCTCAGGGATGCTGTAGAAGGACTCCTACATTTTCATGAGAGCCTACCAAATCATCATCATCACCGAAAGTAAACTAAAGCAGCACTAACTTTCTGTAGCCTCACCACACTCCGATCAGTTACCGGATCGTCACCAGGGGCCTCTGGGATGGAGAAGGAAACAGTGATACGAAAATGTTACTCTTTGTGTTGAAAGTTTCATTTGAAACAAAAATCCTGTTAATAGCATCTTCCAGCCAGTTCAATACTCTCTGTACCAGGGAAACAGAAAGACTCCATTCATTAGGAATAAATTATTAACTTAAATCTTCAAAGGAGAGTTTTTTTTTTTTAAATGCTCACCGAATTCACAGAGAGGCGCAGCGGCACAGAGCCCCGTGCTCTTGTTTGTGTGCTATTACAGCTATTACAACTAATTGGTGCACTAGCAGTTAATTAGCAGCCTGGAGTCCCCAAAATGTTTTTCAGGACAATTATGCTGTGCTGCTTTCAAAAGACTCAACGTCTGAGAGCCACATTTGGCTACCTCCACTTCGTGGTCCTGTCGACACCCAACACACTCCTCGTGGCTTCCGTGGAGGAGAAGGTAAACATGAAACATCCAATTGTACTGAGCTTGTTGTATTTCCTGCTCCTCCATTTTCTTTGCCCAAATGCAAAACAATGCGTGGTTTCTGCTTCTTTAACGGTTGGGAAAAGACAGGAAGAACGGGTGGACGGAAGAAACAGCACCCATGGTCACAAACCCACACTGAAGCTGAGTGTGGGTGTGGTTCAGAGCCTTGGTTGGCTGGTAGTGTGTTTACCCATGGCTAGAACCTGGAGCTGTGAACCCCAACAGTGAATCTCAATTGGAGCAAGGCACTCTCCTGGGCCTGCTTTGCAGGGGGCAGCTCCGTTCTCCAGACTGGGAGGACGTAGCTAGTGTTGTAGTTGTGCTCTTCTGGATTTCCACGTCATCTAGTCTCTGCCTTGGTTTCCAGGTATTTGAGTTTGCAGGCAATCACGAGCTAACCATGTTCATTCAGAAAGGGCAGCTGAGACCTTCAGGCTAAGGTTTGATGAATACGCTCTCTTCTTTTCCTGGACCATTTCTGAGAAGAGTTAAAATGCTCCTGACAAAGGTACCATTGGCCTGAAGGTCAGATCCTGCCAGCAGTATCCCGACCAGTTCCACTTTCATGCTTGCTTTTGGCTTTTGTGAGTGCCTTGTGGCTGGGGTAGGGATAGATACCAGATCCACGTCCTCACCCAGAAATGGTGTGGTGTGCATGTAAGAGTCACAGTTCAAGGTCACACACACATTGTTTAGAGTCCTTTGACAACCTGGTGATACTTTTCCTGGACATCAGGGTGACCGCCACAGATCTCACTTTCTTGGGATGCTATTAGACTTGGTGCATCCAGGGCCCTGTGCATCTTATAGAGCATCCTTCTCTCCCGAATGCTGATTCAGCTACTTATCACTACTGCTTGGTCCCCTATGTTGGTGGTTGTGAGAGGTGACACCATGAACAGGTACCCCAGGTACCCACATGCTGATTTCTTTTCATTTGCATGTAGACTCAGGTGTGGGCTGCTGGGTCATCTGGTAGCTGAGGAATCCCCTTCAGAGTAGATGTATTGATTTACATCCCCAACAACAGCACACGAGGATCCCTTTATTCCTCTCTTTGCCACCAGTGTTTGTCACACTTCTTGTGGATGGTAGCTGTTCTAGCGGGCTGTGTGGTGAGGCCTCAGTGAGATTGTTATTTATGTTTTCCCTGACAGTGTGAGAAACTGAGTCCTTCTCATTCTCCCCCTGGTTATTCACGTGCCTTCTCTTGAGCGCTGTCAATTCATTGCCATGCCCACCTTGCACACTGGATCACTTACACCCTTGATTTGTGTTTATTAAACTCTTTAGATACAAACATTCTCTTCCACCCCAAAGGTTGTCTCCTCACCCTGTTGCTCCATACCTCTGCGGTGCAGAAGACCTCTACTTTGATGCAATGCTGTTTCTTAGTTCTTTTTTCTTTTCCTGTAAATGAAAACAATACCCATTATTTCCTCAGTATCAGGGGATGTGCTCCTGGAATATCCTCTAATAATTTCTTCTGGTTAGGTGTTTACTTCATTTTGAATTAATGTGCATTAGTCTATATTTGTCTTTCAAGTTTTCTTGACATCATTTATGAAATAGACTCCCCTTTCTCCACTGTTTGTTTGCAGTATCTTAGTCAAAGATAAACTGTCTGTAAGTTTACAGACTTATTTGGTGGCTTTCTTTTGTGCCCAATGAATCTATGTGACCATCTTTAATGTCTGTATGCCTGTGCCATACTGTTTTTATTACTGCCACTTTGGAGTATATTCTGAAATCAGTCCAGGTGGTACCAGCAATTTCTCTCTCTCTCTCTTTTTTTTTTCAAGATTGTCTTGGCAATTCAAGATCTTTTGTGGTTCCTTAGGAATTCTAGTGTGTTCAGGAAAAAATTCATTTGAAATTTTGGTCTTTGTTGCAACAAGTCTGTGGTTCATTTATGGCATATATCTATGTGAGTGCTATTAAATCTTCTGGCCCATGAATACGGGAAATCTTTCATTTATTTATGTCATCTTCCTTATCTTTCAGCATCGTTTTATACTTTTAGTTCTATGAATATTCTTTTTACATCATTGGTTACATTAATTTCTAAGTATTTGGTTTTGCTTTTGATGTCGGTGAAACTGTCTTCTTAATTTTTTCGATTACTCCTTATTAATGGATAGAAACTCTGTTGCTTTTTGTGTGAATAGAATCTTGATACTATTTATCCCTGTACAGAAATGAAACCCTGCCACCTGTGACAAAATGCATGGGCCTAGGGAACATTATGCTGAAAGAGACAATAGAGAGACTATCTGATTTCTGTAATATAAATTCGTCTCTGAGACAGAGGTTCTTGGTAGCCATGTGTGGTACAGAGGCAGTGTTGAGGAGATGTACATCAGAGGTGTGAGCGGTGTCTGGAGACCTGAACAGCATGCCAGTGAGGTAACTGTGCTTTGTTAAACACTGAATATTGGGAAGAGAGATTTCCAACATTTTTATCTTGAAAAAGTGACAAGCAAGCCTTAGTGGGTTGATGTGTTCATCAACACAATTTAGTATTTGCAAAATGAATCTCGTTATAAACATCATTTCGTGCTCACAAATATAAGCAGAACCAATTACTCTTACCTGCTTCAAGTTGGTGGTTAAGAACAGAAACCAGCGAGAAAAACAAAGGCTAAAGAATTTCAATACACGACCATTCTAAATCTTTATTTTTCTTATTACATATCCTATTGTATCACATACGCAGTCATGTGAGTTTTGTCAATATATCTTAACAAAGCATGGAGGGAAGGCAGCAGCACATCCGGCCAACGAGGCACAGTGGCAGCCCATTCCTGTGCAGGAAGTGATGTCATTCTTGTGCAGGAAGTGATGTCATCGCTCTTCTTCCTCTATTCCAACTTCCTGGCGTAAAGATCTTCCCAAGCCGTGGCTGGCTGCCTGTGTAGCTACACCACCACATCATCATTTGCCTGTTGTGTTGGTGTGTTTCAGAGAACAGATTTTGTCGGATATCATGCTACTGCTGTACAGAGAGGAGAGCAGTTCAGGACCCAAGCCCCTTCTGCCTCCATACACCAGATAGGTCCACAGCATCACTGTTCTCTGAAGAGATCGCTCGCCTGGCCTTTTGTGGAAGTACTACTGTGTTCTTCCTGGGCTAGTGACTTACCCAGACAGTTGTGTTTCACGTATTGAGTCTCCTGGTCACAGTGTACACAGTGGCCTGTGCTACTATCTGGAGTGTGTCTTGGAGAGTCAGCTCTGCCATAATCACATTGTCCTTCCACCTAAGAGGGTTCCCACTAGACATTCACGAGGGAACCAATTATGTGGTCCTTTCACCTAACAGGGTTTCCTTTAGACCTTCAAGGGGAACCAATCACATGGTCCTTCCATCTAACAGGGTTCCTTTTAGACCTTTGTGAGGGAACCAATCCCGACACTGTGAGGCTGGGCCCTGGGAAGGTGTTTTAACAACAGAAAAAGAGCATATTCTGCTGAAAATGTACCTACCGAGATAATGCAATTTCATCTGTAAGAAGGGCTTTATTCAGAAATCGTCAGTGATATGATACAGCTAATTAAGGCACGCATGGTGTTAGCAGTTTCATTAGAGGGGATAATATTGCACAAGAAAAATAAGAAATCATTATGATGGATGTCCCAACATTACATTACATGTTAATGAAGTGTAAATGATCTAATTATTTTTGAAAGAACACAGATTCGATTAAACTGTCGGAATTAAATTGGAAAGGACAGTCTATTGTACTTTTTATGTACAGACAAGTTAGCGTTAATTAGGCACAATCTACAGGAACAAATGAGGCACGACCCTCGGTGAGCAATCAGGGATCCTTTGCTCAAGGCAGGTTTCATAAAGAGTTATATTAGGGAAAAATTGTAAGTCAATTAGATACAGTGCTGTAACAGTGGGAGGGAGGAAGAGGGAGAAGGAGAGAACTGTGGGTTCCCGCCCCTCGTATTTTGACTGGTTTAATGGCAGTCTCACCTTGTGGACGGAATCCACTTTGGTTTCATAAATCCCGAGTCCCCGGGTCAGACATGATTGATTTTCATTGTATGCTCTGGAATCTGCTCCAGAGGCAGCAACTTTGGCTGGTGGGATTCTCAGAAGAGGAGGCGTTCGCAATATCCTATTTGCTGGAATCCTGGCCAGCAAATCTCATTGTCTGTGGTCCCTGGTATGATGTCAGCAGACACTTCTCTTTCAGCGACAAGAAGGGCTGAGTCATTACCTGGAACCAAACCTTACCTGCTTTAAGTTGGTGGGATGGAGATGAGGGGAGAAGCCAGCTATGCCACACCAAGGCAAACCTATTTAAAATAATTTAAACATTTCAGCATTTTGGGCTAAGGAGCTGGTTCAGTCAATAAAGTTTTTCGCCTTGTAAGTATGAACCAAAGTTTGAATCTGCAGCACTCATACAAAAGGCCAGAGTGGTGGTATACACCTATAGCCCAAGAGCTGAGGGGGAGAGACAGGAGGACCTCTGAAACTCACACTGCCCAGGCCAACATAGAGGAGCTTCTGGATCATAGAGGGAATCAGAACATTAGGTAGAGAGCGACTGAGGAAGACGGCTATCCTCACCCTCTGGCTTTCACCTAAACATGTTCACACATGCCTGCATGCCCACAAACACATGTGCACACATGTATGTATGCCCAGAAATACATGTTCACACATGCATGCATGCCCAGAAACACAAGCGCGCATATGCGTGCGTACCCACAAACACATGTTAACATGTTCACACAAACATATAACTGACAGGGTTTTTTTTTTGGGGGAGGATTTTGTTCCTAGTTTAACCTCCATATTCCTTTTCATGTTTAGAGAATCAGATTCTCAATGAGAAGAGTCCACTTTCTTAGAGGGTTAGGCTGCTGGACTCTGGAAGGGCTAGAGTGCTGTAGCAACTGGGACCCGGGAAGTCCACAGACTGATTCTGGAATGAGCTTTTCATGACTGTGTGGTGTTGTTGGATAGCCTGCTTTGTCACAGGGCCAGCAGTCACAGTGCACACAACACCAAGCCAGTTTTCAATTCAAGTCTTTATGGGAAGGCCTCTGCTTCCACCATGAAGTGGTGACCTGATAAAACTGCTCTTGTCTAATTAATTAAATCAATTAATTTAACTTCCTTGACATCCTATGTGCAAAATAAATGCTTCAGACCTCCAGAAATGTTGGACAATGTTTGTTTATCGATATGCGTTTGTATATCGAAACATTTATTGCTGAAGGTATTGTTAACTCTCCTCACCCATTAAAATGAACACATAGTTGGTGCTGTATTCCACGAACATATTTATTTCATACAAGGTCAACTGCCCACTGTCTCCACCCCCCTGTTCCTCAGGAGGGTCCCACTGGAGGCAGAACGGGAAAGGGGCCATGGGCTTACGCTGTGTAGGAACAAGAATATTTCCTTTTACACTCAGCTCCAAAACTTTAGGGTAATTATTAATAATTAGAATTTAGAGAAAAGCCCATACCAAGTGAGTTATTCAGTGTAATTTGCAGCTAACAATGGCTTTCTTTAGGAAACCTCGGGCGTCAGAACAAGGAGCCTTACGGCCTTTTTGTTTTAATTTCTGGCATCAGAAAGGATCAAGGCTTAGGAAAACCATACAGAAGGGACCACATGCTTGAGCATTACCAGAAATTAAGAAAGCACACACATCAACAACAACAAAAAGCAATTTGTAAAATGCATGGAATTTGGGTTTAAAATATATTTGGAATCTGCTCAAACGGAACTCTCACAAAAGGTGCTCCCAGCAAGCTGGCTTTTGTGTTTTTAAAAAAAAATTTTTTTTTTTGGTATATGCTAACAGTGCTCCAGGCTGAAAATATTGAGGAAGAAAGTTTCCATACTTGTGGGGACCTTCTGCTTCTGGAAGCACCTATGGCTACTGAGCATCAAGGGATGAGCGGCGGAGAGAGACCTGGTGCTGACAGAAAGCATCCAGGGATGATCATCAGGGAACGGGTGCTGACCATGGCCATGGTGCTGATTGCAGATTCAAGTGTTGTCCACAGGCAGGGGGAAGACCATGTATGCAAGGTGATTCTCCTGAGGTACAAGGGACTCTTCTGGATTAGAGTCTATGCCCTCTTGGCTGTGGTGTCAGGTACCCCTTGCCATCTTGCCCCGAGTGATCTTGGGTAGGTTCTGGCTGGTGCTCTGTATGCAAGGACAAGAATACCCACAAAGCCTACTCCATGGCTCGGCAAGGACCAAGGATAATGCTTAGGAAACCTCTGGACTCTTCATCACTTCTCTGGTCACATGGTGATACCGACTGGAGCAGCGGTTGGAGGTTAAAGCCTGACGGACAGTGCCCTTTGGGTATCTCTGCAGCCAGGGTGACATTGGCTGTGAGACAGAAACCTCACAGAGGAGAAGGTGCCACTATGTGTCACAGCTGTGGATTTAGACTCACAGCGGGTGTAGACACGGGGCTGTGAGGTGCTGGGAATTTCTACTAGCAGGCCAGAGTGGCCAACCAAGGCAGCTTCCTGTTGGAGAGGTGGTTCAGCGGTTAAGAACGTTTGCTGTTCTTGCCGAGGACCCAAGTAAGGTTTCCAGCAATGAAATAACACCTTATGAATACAGGTAGGACACAGATGTAACCTGTCTTAGGAGGTTGAACACCCACTTCTGCCCTACGCTGGCAAGAGGTTGCACATACGTACATATAGGTCAGGAAAGTATCCGCACATAAACATTTCTGAAAAAAAGAGAAAGCTTTCTATCAGCCTCTTAGGTGTTGCGGTAAATTTAAAAAGGCGTTATTCTGGTTCTCACAGTTTCCACTCCACGCAGATCGCATGCTCTAGCTGTTTCTCCGTGCTTTCGTACACTGTCCCCTTGGCTGGTTGTTACCACGCCTGTTACCGTCTCATTCCGAGGGCCATGCTAGCGTGGCCCCATACCATGCTAGCCCCAAGCATTCTGTAGCTTAGCACTGCTTCCTGTCAACAGACTCTGTTCACACTCCCAACACCCAGTGAAATCGTTACTCAGCAAACTGGAACCCAACAACCAGATTTATGTGTTAAATGCTCAATGTGCAGTATGTCCACACAATTGACTTACAACCAGTTTGTAAGGATATAACCCCCCTACCTAGATAAGATATAGTTTGCTCATCTAGATGCACAAAATCCTATACACATCCATCCTTTAAGAATAGTCATAACAACCTGTAGATGTGCAGAGAGAAATCTTAACATCCGCCGCCACGTTCTCTCAGCTGCTCCCTCTCCCTCAGGTCCCCTTTCCTCTCTAAGACTTTTCTCCCATCCACCTTTCCTTCTCATCCATTGACAGGCCTCGTTCTATCCTTTACCTGCCTTTACCTGCATAATGACATCCACCTACACATAGGTTTGGAGAAAATCCTACAAGGAGGGTCAAGACGAGTAGGTATAAGGTGTGGCAAAACGGAGGCTGGCCCATTACTGGAGCTAGGGACCTTACGGAGCGCAAGACTTGGATTGATGCGTTTGAAAAGAGTACTTCAATGGGTGTTAGAGGTGTCCTGCCAAAGACAAGGTCAAAGCCAGCAAGGTGGTTCTTAGTGCTAACTAGAAGTCTCCGTGTGCTCAAGGGCAGCAGTGGGACAGGGTTGCTTCCTCCTGAGATCAGGAGCCAGGCAGGCCAGGTTCAACGTGTGTGTAGGCAATGAGTAGCTAGGACCGGGAGCTACATGTGTGTAACGTGTTTGTTCTTTGTGAATTCACCTGCACGGCCTCATACTTAAACAGCATCCTCTTTCCCCGGAGCTTGCTGGTGACTCTCTTTCGCCACATACTTCTTCTTGTTCTCTGTGGATTTTACTTAGCAGACAAAATTCATTGCCCAGGAATATCTGTGAGTCATTAAAAAATGTTGGAAATCACATCTAAAAACCTCCACCTTCTAAGAAGAATCGTGAAAGACAGGAGCCCGTGACGGCTGATGGTGCGACTTGGCAGGACAATCTTTGTTGGTCTAGACAGCATCATTCTGTACCTGTTTTACAAATGTGATTTATTTTGCTTTGAGATTCTAGGAAACAGCCTTTGAAAGTCCTTGAAAATGGCTACCGCGCTGGCAAAAAAAAAATAAAAAAAATCCTGCGATATAAATGTGTGTGCCAGGATATATAATCTGTGCAGTAAAATGTAAAATATAGCATTTTGCCAGCAGCTAATAATGCATTAACAATCACTCTCTTGTTCCTCTTAGTCGATTCACAGGATAATCAATTTCAGGTAATATTTATTAGGCTCATATCCTATATATCAGAGACTCAACAAGGTTTTGCAAATTTCTCGAAGCGGAGAAAAATATGATATTCCCGTCTGCAGTATTCAACACGGCAAAAGCCGTTTAGCTGAGTTTCAAAGGCAGTGGGGGTGTTGGGGATCAGAAACCTATCACTGCATTTCTACCTTGGGCTCTGCTTGTTCCATTAACAAGGATCCAGGCCCTTTATTCCAAACAGCACCGAATCAGGCAGTGCTGCAGCCGAGGGCTCAGAAGAACACGGCTAATGTCAGTGTTATTAACACTGGTCACTCAGAGACTAATTGCAGAACACAGTGAGGGAGGGGGCAGACACATTGTGCACTAATGCTACATAGAGGAAGATTAGCAATGGCAAGAAGAGAGAAAAATCTGTGACTGCCAAACACCACAACCCGGTTGCCAGAGGGCTCGGCAGGGGAAAGAGGCTCGCCAGCCTGAGACGGCTTACCAGAGAAGTGTGGCTTCATAGCCGCCGTTTGCCCCGGCACATAGGCATTCTTTGCCCTTCTCTTCCAATTGATCGTCGGATTGATCTCAAGCCCTACCTGTGTGTGACCTGGTGAAATCGTGGGCCCTGGGAGCCTTGACCTCACATGCTTGTCTAAAACCATTAGCTGGCTTGTGTCGCGTGGGGAAAGCGGACCTTTCTGACCAAGTGTCGAACGAACCTGTGAGGTATCTTCTGGAGCACGTGATGGTGTCGAGGGACAGAAAAGGGAAGGCCTTGTCCCTGAAGTCCAGGAGTTAGAGGCATGACCTCGGTGGGCTCTCTTCTCCACAGTGGTGCTTCGTTGTATGAGGGAAGCTGAAGGTGGGATGAGTAGCACTTCCACAGTGTATGTGGATTTTTTTCCACCCAGTGAAGCCAGCCCAAGACCTGGTAGGTGTGAGGTCTCGTCTCTTGCAGAGGATGGATGAGGGAATGATGGTGGACTTTCAACGTTGCTTGAAGCTGATGCCTTTGTCTGGAACACTAAAGGGTAGATACTTCTGGGCTGAGGAGCTCACATAAAGGACTACGGGGGATTGCATCCTGGTATTCCAGCATCCTCTCCTGAGGTCTCTCACTGCAATTGAGAGCACAGAGGAGGGCAGGCCTGAAGCAGCATGAGCCTCAGCTCATCACAGAGACGCCCAACCCCTCCTAATGTGTCCTCTTTTCCATAGTATGTTCTCAGGCAGGGCCCCACAGCCCACCTCTCAGAATTGGGCTCAAGGGTCCACCTTCAATGCCTTTCGGGGTATCTTGCTTTGTAGACTTTCTCCCTCACCTCTGTTTTCCTCCTACTCCAACTTCTAACTCTTTTCCCTCCAATCGTTTTATTGGGTTGAAAGTGGGGAAGATCAAGATGGAGGAGAGTAGGTGCTGGGGTGGTGACTCGTGCTTCAGCATCTGGATGTGACCACTTCATATGGAGGCGTCCTTCAGACTCCAGATGCCACCACGGTTGACACAGGGTAGGATGAATAGCATTTAATGTTGCTGTGACCAATTGCCTGACAAAAACCAGTTTGGAGGAGGATAGTTTACCTTGGTTCACAGTTCAGAGGGAACGCAGTCCATTTTGCTGGGGGGGGGGGAAGGCACGGTGGTGAGAGCGGATTATCCCGTGCTGGCCACCAAGAAGCAGAGAAGAGGGAAGGCTATGATCAGCCTGCTTTCTCTTCTTTCTTCATTCAGTCAGACATTGTAGCCCATGGAAGTCGTGCAACGAAAACAAGTGTCAGGGCTAATGTGAACATTAGAGTGTTTGGTTTCAGGGGCTGGTGAGACGACTCATTAATGAAGAATAATCACTGCTCTTCCAGTGGACCCAGGTTCAATTCCCAGCACGAAAGTTAGGCCTCTCTCTCTCTCTCTCTCTCTCTCTCTCTCTCTCTCCTCTCTCTCTCTCTTCCTCTCCCCCCCCCTCCCCCTCCCTCCTCTCCCTCCCCCTCTCTCTGTCTCTATCTCTGTCTCTGTCTCTGTCCTGTCTCTGTCTCTGTCTCTCTCTCTCTCTCTCTCTCACACACACACACACACACACACACACACACACACACACATGAAGAAACCTTATAAAATGAAAAGGTTAGGGTTAAAATGACAAGATTGGAACACCAGGGATTAGAAATAACAGAGCCTACGGCTGGCTGCTGCCTATGAGCTAGCTGAGCAGACCAGTTAAGGAGAGTTAGGACGGTGCTCTGAGAGAGCCATGAAGTCATCTTGGGAGGCTCTGATTGGCTCTCGTGAAGCTGCCTGGGAGGAATCGCAAGGCACTGTGGTCCTTCCACTCATTCTGCCAGCTAATGCTTCTAATTGTGAGTGAGGGCGACTTCTAAGAAAGTCCCTCACTGTTCCCAGGAAGAAGAGCACCCCAAATTGTTCCACAGAAGAGGGATTAGGTATGAGGCTACCAGGGAAATCTTCAGGACGGCTTGGTAAGTGGATCAGCTGATAGACAGAACGCCTCTTTGCAGTTAGACATCCCCACAGCCAAAGGTTGGTTGTTCTCATTCTGTGAGTAACTAAACGCCAGGGCCTTCGTCTACACCTGTGCAAGGGCTGCATCCTCAGACAATAACACCCAGCATCCCAGCATCACCTGCATTGTCCTTTTGATAATCCTCCTTCACAAATAGCAAGTGATGTCAACTTAGGTTGTATGGCGCTGTCCTCTCCAAAAGCCAAATACATGCATGCATATGATCGATTTAAATGAAATTAAATGTTACAAATGTTCAAAAGTGGCATGCGGAAACCTCACAACAGTTTTGTGCTGGGCCTAGCTATCCTGAGCTCCACCGTGGCCTGAAGTCAGACATGTGTGGAAGAAGCCGGCCAGGTCACTTGTTGCTCCTCCTTGGGTGACCTAAATTCTATGTTGAGCAATGTGGTGATGCCTAACAAAGCTATCTAGGCAGACATGTGTAGACACATGTGTCATATCCGTGTATCAGCACATGTGAAAATAGTGTGCAGGGGTGTTCAGCATGTCAGTAATCAGAAGAATAACCAAGTGTAAAACAAGGAACATGCCCACTGAAAGGCTTCTGGGTAAGCCGTTCATGATGTGTTTGTGTTCATGTTCATGACGTGGAATGTGTTTGTAGCTCTGAGAAGTCCTAAAGGGTTCAGCATGCACCCGTATGGACGCATTGCCCAGAGTACAGAGGAAATGTACTGTTAAGTACGTTAACTATCTCATCAGCTGTCACCACGTGCATATGTGCAGCGTGGTCCTTTCCCTGGAAATGACGGCGTAGGAAGAGGCTTAGTTCACGTGGGTCTTCTGCTGTCACTGGCCACAGGGGCTTGCATGACTCAGTGAGAATGAGCGGTGGATTTTGGTAGTCCTATGAAAGGGATCACTAGCTCCAGGTGTATCCAGAGGTGGCACCTACAGGGCAGGGGTCCATAATAACAAGCTCTTTTATGACCCCCAATTATGCAGATTCATATATTCTATGGTGAACAGTGTGCTGATGCCTTAAATAGCATATGATGCCCATATGCTTTGGTTTAGCCTAATTAATTTATCATATGCACATATCTACATACATGAAATGATATCTGGGACTATTCATCCAGACACCTTTTAATGGAAAAGGATTAAAATAACGCACAGAGACTAGATAAATAGTTCATGCTACATCAGGCCTTTGCAATATCCTTGTACTGAGAGAGAGCTGAACTGGTTAAGGAGAACAAGAACCTTTATGGGTTACAAGGGCCTCCTGCCCACTTCAGGTCCAGGGAGCCAGAGAACTTCAAAAGGCTTTAGTAGCTCTCTGTGAGTCTAGAGTTCTGGAGTTACGTGTCCTAGTCAAGAGCAAGAGAATAACAGAGTTTTCCTACAGGGACCAGAGCCTGACAACACCTTGGCACTGCTCTGGTCTGGTGAAGCAGATTTCTGACTTCTGATTGGCAGAGCCCCCGAGAAGGTGTGCTTGTGACTTGAATGGTGGGGCACTTTGTGGGGCATTTCGTGCAGCAGAAGGTAACAAACATGGCTTCCAGGACTGCTTGGTCCCTGGTGAGCATAGACATCTGAATGCACATGCTTCCTTGGGACCCTGGTGTACCCTCTAGTCACATGGTGCAAGGATTTTGGGTGAGGAGATAGAGGGCCATGCCAAGAGTGAGTATCAGTGAACAGTGTCCCCAGCAGCTTTTTGGAGACTTCGGGAAATGTTGCAGAGGACATCCTTCCATCTATCTTTTGGGTTATTGACACAGCAGGTCTGAGCCAGCCTCTTCCTCACCCCCATGAAGCACACTGAAGCAGATATGGATTTGGCACTTCCTGGTCCCCCATGCTGAGTCTTCTGAACATGATCCTGGCTTTGATTTCACTGTCATCTGTTTCGTTGAGATGGTGGATGGGCCAAAGCAGCACTCTTACGTCCTGCTGACCGCTGCAGTCCTGGATGGGCTTTGTGGATGTCACATTCATTGCTAAAGACAAAGGCCCAATTGCAGGTGGGCTTCTCTTGGGATTAAGAGGAGGTGGGGGTGGCGTTTCTCTGTGTTCTCTGAAACAAGCCATGCACCAGCCAGTGTCCAGTTAGTGAGGAATTTCAGGGGAAGAAGGAGCCATCTTCACACTGTATTTTCCTCCATTCGTGAAATATATATCTTCAGGAATGACTGAAGGTGGCTGAGACAAGAATGCTACCAGGGCACCACTGACCACATGTACTTCATGTGCATTTAGAAATGATCTGCAGCTGATGGCATCTAGAGTCTTGGTTCCCTCATCTCCACATCTTCTTACAGTTATGGGTTTTTTGATGGCTAGTTTGATAGACAAATTGACAGGACCCAGAATAATCTTGGGGGCAAATATTCTGGCCTGTCTATGAGGGTTTAGTTAGATGAGATTGGTTGAGTGGGAGCACCCACCTTAACTGTAGAGGGCACCATTCTCTGGGCTGATGAAAAAGGAGAAACTTGGCACCAACATGTACCATTCTTGCTTCCTCTGCTGTTGCAGCGTGATGATTGACTGCCTCTAGCCTCACCTGCCCCCGTGACTTCAGTGCGATGGACTGTGTTCCTTCAAACTGTGAGCCAAAATAAACCCATCCATCCCAAAGTTGTCAGGGATTTTTAACCACAGCAGGAGTGAGCACTGTAGCTCCTATGATGTACTTAAGTCTCAGCAGTAGCAGCCTGGGATACATAGAAGTGGCCTCTTTGGTATGACAAAAAGGCCATTTGGGATAACGAGTTTCACTAGATACCAGAGGACAGGGGTCATGGAATGGGAGTACAGACTGGCTGCCATAATTAAGGTTCTTTTGAAGAATCCTGTCTGGGTAACTGACAGGGCAGATGCTTGTTGACTGCCCTCTCAGATCCTCATAGAATTTGAGAAGTTATTTTTAACTCATCGCTCCCTTATTATGACCCTTCAAGCCAATAACACTAAGATTTCAGAAGAATCAAATTTGGATATTTGCTCACATGTACACAGGCACCTTCAGGGTCCCTTTAACTTTTAGGGAAGTGTTCCAAGGGTGTAAACTGATATTGGGAGAATATTGAGTGTTTCATGGGTCCCCTCAGCATGGTTGGCAGTGTTGCTATTGTGATGAAGACAGTGGAGGCTGCGGCTCAGAAGGTCTGTGGGATGGCAGGACTTCTCTGTGACTAACCGTGGAACCAGTAGCTGCTCTATTTGTTAGCAACTGTCTTAGTTAATACCCTACTGCTGTGAAGAGACACATGGGGCATGGTAACTCTTACAAAGCAGGAATCAGCAGGCAGCAGGCAGAGAGAGACACTGGGCTTGGCTTGAGCATTTGAAACCCCAAAGCCCATCCCCCAGTCCCTGTCAAGTAGTGTCACTCTCTAATGACCAAGCATTCAGATGTGTGAGCCTATGAGGGTCAGTCCTATTCAAGCCACCCCAGCACCCAAGGGTGGTGTGAAGACCAGTGACAGCAGTTGAGCTTTGTGTAGTCCCTGAGATAGTAAGTTAGGTCTGCCACGGTGCGGGGTGAGAACCAGAGAAATCCAGGAACCCTCTGTGCCCCATCTCTGCTGGCCTAGATGAACAGAATTAATGCTTTTTGTTTTTTGAAAAGAAGCTGTTGTTTCTGGGTCTTGCTAAATTACCAGAAGAAATTAAATCTTATTTTCATGTTGGCTGTTCGTTGTAGATTGAGTTTGGGGCGAAACAGCACAGAGAGTCTGGGTATATGGTTGTGTCTCCAGCCTTCCTGTGTGGTATCTGTTGCCAAGATGTGACTAGGTGGGGGCGCAGAAAAGAGGGGATGGGTCACACACTCGTGGGCACTTGAACATTTCTGGGAACCTGTTCTCTTCTTTTTTTTTTTCAATGTGTTGTACATTTTGTTTATCTCCCCCTTATTAATCTGAACCTGCTTTGAATAGCAACCTTCTGTGCATGGGCGGAGCATTGAGGTGTCAGTGAAATGCTAGTGCCCTGGTCACTGTGGTGGTTTCTAGATCCCAGGACCACGTGGGACAATGCACAACAGACGTCTCTTCCTGCTTATGCGTCTCTAAGGGACATGGAATAAATCTCACTATTGCCATCTTGCCGGCGCTTTGCTGCTCTGTGCGTAGGGCAGTTTGGAGGCTTCGAGGGTGTAGGAAGACTGTACACCTGCAGTCCCGGAATCCTGGCTTTGAGACATGGGGGTCCCAGTGGGCTTTCAGAATCCCAGCTTTTCATATCTGCCAATCAACTCATATCGCCAATCCAACCCAAATGTGCAGAATGCTGTACTCCTCAACTGGAATGGGGCTGCTAGATGGTGGTAGCTATGGTGCTTGGGGCCAGTGTTTTGCTGAAGAGAGACTTCTGGGAAAAGGGAAAACTCCGCTGAGTTCTCATCAAACCGTTTTGCTTCAATGCGCAACTCACATGCCTTCTCTGGCACTCTATATGGACTTCAACACAAATGTACATTGCAAAGGCAAGAGGCCCCGTGTAGGCACCTTCATCACTGAGGGGTCTATCTTTGAGAATTTATATGTCTTTATGTGGTGTTCAGAATGGTTCTAGGACACACAGGTTTGCCAACACCCCTTAAAAATCATACTCATTCTTGAGAATTCTATGCACGTCTACAACAAAAAAAGTCATCATAACTACCACCATTTCTTTCCCTTCCTATACCTTGCAACTTCATGTCTTTTAAAAAAAATAACTCACTAAGTCCACTTAGAGATGCTCATGTGTGCACACATGTGGGGTTATCCACTAGAGTATGGGAATCCTTCAAACCCCTCCAAAAGTAGTGATTCTGCCTTGGCCAGCAACTATCAACTGTAAATACCTTCTGGTAAAGGATTGGACCTGGAGATCATTTCCCTCCTCTGTGTTGGAGTTTTGTAGGTCCTGTGCAGGTAACCATAGGAGCTGTGAGTCCATACATGTGACAGCCACGCCATTTCCAGAAGTCCCCAGTATTCCTTCCCATCCTCTGTGTCTTGCCTGATTTTCTACATACATGTGGATAAACATTAGAATGTGCTGCTCCTCCTCCTTTGGGATTATTGATCTAAAAGGATATAACAATGAGAAGGAAGGGAACCATCCGGGAGGGTCTGAGGGCCTGGTCTGCACAAGAGCAGTTGAGCCGCAGGACTCTTCCTGTTGAATGCTTCCTGCTGCAAATAGAAGCTTCTCTAACTTAGGTTGAAAGCAGCACGGGTGTGGATAGGTGGATATAAGTATTTAGAAAGCCCATTGACAGTGTGGACATTTAGTGAAACAACAGTAGCAGTTGTCCTGGCTTGGTTCTGTGTGTCAACTTGACACAAGCTGGAGTCATCACAGAGAAAGGAGCCTCCCTTGAGGAAATGCCTCCATGAGACCCAGCTGTAAGGCATTTTCTCAATTAGTGATCAAGGAGGGAGGGCCCAGCCCATTGTGGGTGGTACCATCCCTGGGCTGGTGGTCCTGGGTTCTGTAAGAAAGCAAGCTGAGCAAGCCAGGGGAAGCAAGTCAGTAAGTAACATCCCTCCATGGCCTCTGCATCAGCTCCTGACTCTATGTTCTTTCCTGATGTGAGTTCCAGTCCTGACTTCCTTTAGCGATGAACAGCAATGTGGAAGTGCAAACTGAATAAACCTTTTCTCTACAACTTTCTTCTTGGTCATGATATTTTGTGCAGGCAGGAATAGAAACCCTGACTAAGACAGTAGTTCTACCTAAGGGCTCATAACCCCTCCGTCCATAGGGCTTTGAGCAGGGTATTCCATACGAAGAAGAAGGCCTCACATCCAATGAGAACTTAGTTATTCTGTAACAGATATGTCAGTATTGTACCAGTGGGCACATCTTTCCTGGCAGGTCAGCCTTACAGCATTGAGTAAGATCACTGAGGTCTCTTCCCCAATCCCTTGCAGCCTGCATGGTACCATCCAGTGCCATGAAAGCCAGTCAGCATGGAGAAAAACGCTTCCTAGCCAGTTTAGGACTGCTTTTCTCTGTCCTGTAGCAAAAGTGTGATGGTCTCCAGCAATATACGTTTGGCATGTAGTTATGGAGGGTAATCGAGGACAGTGGGAATAACCTGGGCTACATTGGAGCCTCCTGGGTCATCCCTGGCTAATCACTCATATAGTAAGCTGTGGTTTTCATTTACTATGCTATGTCCTCTGGTAGCAGCATTGGCTACTCACGCAGGGTGATTCCATTCAAACCCTTTCCAGCTTTATAAGTTGTGCCTTGAAATTGGGTTACGAACCTGTGTGTTCTACTAACTGCAGTGCATCACACTGAGTTGTGAGATAGTTGGTTTTCACGTGGCTCCTTATGTTCTCTTCCTTTGGGTTAATCCTTTCTCTACCTCTTTATTTTCCTGTACTCCAGTGCCTCTCTCCTCCCTCAAACCTTCACAGCCCCAGTATTCTATCTCTCCTATCTCACTTTACATACAATCTACCATTCTTCCTTAATGTTCTTTTCCCAAGATGTCCCTTTCTCTTTTCCTAGCCTCTACCTGGCCTCCACACAAAGCACACAAGACAAGTTTTGAAGCTAGGATCCACATAGAAGAGAAAACTCAGGGTGTTTGTATTTCTGGGACTGAGTCAGGTCACTCAGTATGGTTTTTTTCAGTCTTGTCAGTTCCATCCATTTACCTGTGAGTTTTACTGTTGCATCCTTCTTTATCGCTGAGTAATATTCCACTGTGCAATTCCACCCTTTTCCTACCCACCAATGGGTTGGTGTTCACCTAGCTTCCATTTTCTAGCTAGTATGAATAAAGCAGCAAGGGACATGGTTGTGGGCGTGTCTCTAATGGGAAGTGTATCCCTAGGAGGTGTATAGCTGGTCATGTGTGGCTCTATTTATAGCTTTCGGAGATGCTTACAGGTTTGTTTCCAAGCTGGTTTGCACTCCACCAACAGTGTACACTCCCTCTTTATGGGGGGAAGAGCAATGCTGTAACCCACAAAGTCAACCAAAACACAGTCAAAGAAGCACCATGCTTGCCTTTCTGTCCTAAGCAGGGGAAGCAGGATACGGGGAAGGACTCAAACAGGCACTTCTGTCTGGGAGGACACTAGAATTACATCACAGAGCTCTAAGGCTTTTCCCTGAGTGACAAGGGAAGGTTTGATTGGAGTCAAATCATGGGGCCACATGATACCAGGCAGGCTGAAGAGAATCATCTTCAGTAGGAATTTTACCAGGTGGGCAACTTCTAGAAGCTTGGTGCTAGTGTTTGGAGAAGTCAAACTGTGTGGCTGCATTTATGGGGCAATTAGGGAACTCAGAAGGAAAAAAAATCTACATCTGGTGATGGACTCACTTGAGCATGGGTTGGCCGGCCTACAAGGTGAGTCCTTTGTGGCTTCTAATGGCCTCGGCAGTCTCAGTCTTTCCTGAAGGAAGGCAGTACCTGCCATTGATGGACACACTGGCTGTTGTTGGAGGCTGTTGTTGGAGGCTGTTGTTGGAGGCTGTTGTTGGAGGCTGTTGTTGGAGGCTGTTGTTGGAGGCTGTTGTTGGAGGCTGTTGGGAGGCTGTTGTTGGAGGCTGTTGTTAGAGGCTGTTGTTGGAGGCTGTTGTTGGAGGCTGTTGTTGGAGGCTGTTGTTGGAGGCTGTTGTTGGAGGCTGTTGTTGGAGGCTGTTGTTGGAGGCTGTTGGGAGGCTGTTGGTTGTGTTTTTGGCAGTAAATGCTTAAAGATTTTAACCCAAGGGAACAATAGAGAGCTCTTTCTCCCTTGGTGATTTCTAGGGTACCCAATGTATCATATATATACGTCCTGGTCTGGCTAGCTTCTTTGTGCAAGGATTGCCTGTGCGGTGCTGACCCCTGGTAGCTTTGGTAGCCACAGGCGATGTGAGAGTGCAGTGCCCAGACACCTTATATGGTTCACTAGGGACCTTTGCACTTTCTGTGGCTGGGAAATCATTGCAAAATTGATCTCGGGCTAAATAGACACGGTTCTTGAGCCCGGCATAGCTCTAGGGACACAATTAGTCTGAAGGGAGGAAGCAGACAGTGATGTATGTAGAAGGTGAGATTAGAGCTGGTGGGGTAGCTCATATCTACCCCAACTTCTCTATGGCGATCAGATGCTCTGGAGGCCACTAGGGGCCAGTTTCTCACGCCTGAGCCCGAATCCCCCACCGGCCCTTGCATCTTTTGGATAACGAAGACTGTAAATTATTCGGGGGAACACCACCACTGTTCTAAAACTAATGCACTTTTTAAAAAGCAAAAAATAAATAAAAATAAAAATCACTGGTGCAAATGCTCAAGCCAGAAGTGTTTTCCTACCAATGCATCTACATCTTCCTTTGGTTAGCCCAGGTTTGCCCAGGAAAGGTGCCAGACTTAACCACCATTTAGCAGCAAGAACTACACAGGTCGGATAGTCTCTGGTTCTAAAAATGGTAAAATAAATCTTTTTGATAAATTATAAAATGCTGAAAAGTAGATTGCTGTCTAATGTTAGCCATCATAGTAAAGGGGACAAAAACATTATAGGTCGTATCAGTCTCCCTCCTCCTTCCTTCCTTCCTTCCTTCCTTCCTTCCTTCCTTCCTTCCTTCCTCCTTTCCTTCCTTCCTTCCTTCTTTCTTCCTTGTCTCCTTTTCTCCCTCCTTCCCTCCCTCCCTCCTTCCCTTGCTTTCTTCTTTTCTCCTTTCATACATTCCTTCCCTCTTCTAGAGCTTTTCCTTCTACTCTGTAAACCTTTAACCTTTCCCCTAATTCATGCACCTGCCTTCACCTACTAATGTCTCTATCCCTCCTCACCATCCACTATCCTCCATTCATCCACCCACCTACCCATCCACCCATCCCTCTGTCTTTTCTTTTCTTCCTCCATTCACAACCTCTATGAACTCCGGAAAGTGGGGATGCTGTTTTGGAAGCTGGAGAGCTGTGCCTGTGTCTTTTCTAGAGCTTATTTCCCAGCAGGAAAGATGGACAGTTAGTGAGTAATGACTGAGCTGCCGTGGTGCTAAAGAGACAGAGCCACTGGAATCAACCAGGGAAACAAGTGACCAGGGCTGAACTCATGTGGGTTCCTCAGGCTGAATGTCAGTTGGTATTGGGAAGTTGGATTCATTGGGATTCAGCCAGATCAGGGGAGTCAGAGATGCTGGAGGAAGGAGAGACAGGTGCATGGGAATGTCCTTGCTTGGTGGTAGGACAGTTGCAGCCTACAGCAAAATCAGAGCAGAAGGGAGACCAGGGCAGGAGGCCAGCTCTCCTCACCGCTGTGGAATCTGAGTACCTGGCTCCTGGGGCAAGAGAGGCTCTTCAGGGTGCTGGATCGAGCAAGGTCATTGTGTTTGGAGTGTGTTATGAAGAACATGATGACTGGTGAGGTTGGCAAACACCATCCCAGTAGCAGAAAAGAAAAGAGGCTTCCAGGTCACAGTCACCAACATCCGGATGAGGGCATTTGTGCTGAGGAGGACAGATCTGAGAAACAATGACTTGGCTCTCAATAGGGAGACCCTAAGTTCAACTTCAAATATGTGTGGTTTGGGGTGCCTACCAGATACTTGTCAGGGTTTCTGATATGTGACAGGTTGGGAGCCTGCAGGGAAGTGAACGATTGTAGCTAAAAGCTGTGTGAGTCACCCTGGGAGGTAGTGAAGGGACAGCCTGAAGTGGGGGTAGGCAGCTTGGGCCAGTTCTGTATGACAGAGGGGAAAGAAGAGGATCTATCTGGGAGATGGGGTTGCTTGCCTCTGCAAATAGATTTATAAATTGTAAGTTCTGCAAACCCAGCAAGGTCATTATTGTCCCCTCAAAGCCTCTAGAAGGGTTAATTCTAATTGCTCTCACAGCACAGTAATGTTCAGTCGCACCCTAGGCTTTGACCCCCTGGTTAGTAGAGCGAGGTTTCCAAAGAGCCAGAGGCCAAGGCTTTGGGAGACCCTGGTGTTCTGGCAGCAGAGGGAATGGGTGCTCTTTCTTTCTCAGAACTTGTTATACAAGTTTGCATGAGGCTCCTGAGTCTATCTTGTCTGCCCCAGGGAAGGGTCCCCCACTATATTGACAGAGCCCCCCACTAATCTTGTAGTCCTTTACTTTTATTTCATATTTCTTTGGGTGCCCTACACAGCTATGAGGCCTAGGCTTTGGGATAGGGTGCCATTCTGAGATTCACTTGAAGGTCTTCCTGTCATATTCTCACTGAGCCAGGATCTGTCTTTTGGCTGGTCCTAGGTTGATGGCCTATCCCAGTGACTGCTAGGTCACCATTCGAACCCCTGTGGTCCATGAGGTTCTCTTGCCTGTGACTCCCAGTCAGGCTTCAGGAAGTTTCTTATTGCAGAGGTCCAGTGAGCACATTCCTCAGAAGAAGTGTTTATTGATGGGTTCTTAACCATAGATGTCAACTGGACGAAAATATTTTCCCAGGGCTAGAAATGGTTACAATACAGGCAGCAAGGACAGAAGCCAATGACTCATTTTGGGATGTTGATAGCCTCATATGCCACCTTCATTTAGAGAAGTAACACTGTATGGGGAGGAGGTTAGTGGCTGTCTATCATCCCCCTTATGGCATCCTGGGAGCCTCTGGTGTCACAGGACCACTTTCTGAGAGCAATCCTGGATGTGTCCCCTTCACAGACATCCACGGTAATGCCACAGTGATGCCAGGTTTAGGTGGTGGTGACTCCTGCTGGCCTGAGAGGGTGCACTAAGGCCACCTATGCTGTGGGGCAGGCCCAGGCCCATTCCTCAGGGGTGCCTCTGTCTCTATAGCTGAGGGTGTCCCTTAGGTCACTCTGTGCCCCATGAGTGTCTAGAGCTGTCTGTCAATTGTGAACTGGCTTCTGGGTTATGTCACTTCACATCTCAACGGGATGTCTAGGCTGGACAAGGACCATGACCATTTCCAAGTGAAGAAGCAGTCTATCTTTGTCACATTTGAAGAGACCCATCCTTGGCCTTGGGTTTCAGATCTCTGGCCAGTCACTAGAGGCCTTGATCCTCCCTTCTTTGCTGGTCTCTAATGTCATCCCTAGGTGTGTTCATCATGTATGGTAGAACCGAAACCTGGATGCTCAGTAAAGACACTGCTATCCTGTGGTATTCTCAGAGAGAGGGTGGAGGACAGTACCTAGCAGCAGGCCAAGGGAACACCTTCCGTGGGTCCTTATGGCTGTCCCGTCGGCCCCTCTGTTTAAGCACACTACCTGCCTCTTCAGTCACATGCAACCTTAGAGGGACTAGGTTGGTGTTTTGTTGAACCCACATAAGCAGGACACGAGGCTTGGCCACAGTCAGGCTTGTAGGCAGGGCTGGGGCCATTGTGTTGCACTCTTCCTATGGAATACTCTGCCTAGGGCCATGGTGTCAACAAAGGTAATTTATCCAAATTACCACAAGGGACACCATGGATTTGCCTGTGGGGTGGGAGAGCCAGGTCAAGATGGCCGTTAGACTGAGTGACTGTCTGGAGCAGTGGTTAGGAAACTGGATTACTTTGGGGATACCCTTCCAAGCTGTTTTTACTCCATAATAATTTACTGTTTGGGCTCATTTTACACAAGGCAAGTCCAAGTAAGGGTGCCAGGTAGGCCAGAAAGCCCCAATGGGATTTGGAGGAGGCTTGGGAATGCATATGGAAGAAGCCTGTGCAGGCAGACAGGTTATGAGGCCTGGATTCCAGAAGATGAGGGGAAGGCTCTGGAATGTCTGGGGCTGGCTTCTAGCTATGTTCAGCTCTCGGGTTAACTGTCAGGATCCACACCCTGGTTCCAGCAAAGAGCACTATGTACTTTAAACAGCCTGTATCCCCTTGTCCCAACTCTCTGTCACTCGAAGGGTTCTTCATGGTCAGAAGGTAGACGCCCATCTGATAAGAAACTCCTGGCTTTGATGTGGGAAGCGAGGTTAAGTTAACTCAGATGCTGTGCCGAGAGAAGGGTTCCCTGAGCCTCTCGTTCTTCCTGTGAATGTGAGGGACGTTCTCACGGTCTCTAGTTTTTCCTGTGTTCTCTCTACCCTTAGACATTAGAGATCACCGGTTGAACTGTGAACCTGAGTGCGAAGAGAGGCCATTCTGAAAAGAGCATAATAAAACCCAAGAGGAGGAGGCTTTTTTCACCTCCTACACAGTCCTAGCTCCTGCAGGAGAAAAGAAATGTTGGACTTAGATGCCAGACGCAGTAATTCCAGGGCAGCCTTCCAACCTCAGATGCTGGGACCTGAGGGGTGGGTCTCAGCCTACGTAGCAAGGTAGCAGGGAGATTACAGTTGGCAGAGGAAATGAGGCTAGCTAGCCCGTCTGGCCCTGAGAGGGAGCATGTGTGGTCTCCACAGGCTTTGATAGTTTTACTGTTGCCACTGAGACTGTCAAACCCACCAGTGTCTCCTGAGAAGTGTTCTAAGCAAGTCACACTTTCAGAGAACTCTCTGTAACTGTAAGAGCTGCCCAGAGTGCAGGACTCTCCTGCTTATTCATGATGGATGTGTATTTGTCTGGAACTGATAGTTCTGTTTAGACTCCATCAGAGGGGACAAAGACTGCCACTGTCCACGATGGACAGGAAGAGATCAATGGATGCTAGGAGATTTTGAAATGGTCCCTCTCAGGACAACTTATCACCTCTGTCTAGTTGGCTGAGGACAGTGGAGTGTGTGACCACTGGGGCCTGCTCTGTCTCCGATGACAGTATACTTGTTTGTCTCCTGAGAAGCTATGTGAATACTGTACTTTCTGGGCGTGGGGACACAAAGCTATGTTCCAGTTTATACCCTCGGGACAATTAACACCGTCTTTGAAATACCCCGAGAGCTCAGGGGATTCATGCTGGTTGATGGAGGTGATGCTTTGGGAAGACAGAGAAACAGTAAATTTTCACACTGTAGTACGATCCGGCTCAGTCCAGTTTAGTCATGGTCTTTAAACAATGAAAGCGGGGGCCCAGACTGACTGATGCCAAAATTAGTCAGTCCCGAGGAGAACGAGGAGCTGATTAAATCATTCTCTCAAAGAAGGAAAAGAAGCAAGGGCAGGGGACGCTAGCGGTAGCCAGCGGGCTCACAACATCTGCTGGGTGAGAATTCTGCCTCCTCCCTTCCCCCCTCATCTTTGGGACACCCAGCATGAGACTGGTGGGAGGTGAAGTTGAGAACAGAAGTAGAATTTGTGGATAGACTTGGACTGGGAGGTGGCTCTGACAGAGGGTGAGAGAGGGTAAATTATTTCAGTTCCCCTGACTCAGTCTTCTCATCTCTAAAATGGGGTCCTTCTGTAATCTCAGAGGCAGGGCTGCCGGGAGAGCTGAGATGGTTGAATAAAATATAAATAAGTGGAAGTGTGTATAAAGGGCATATGTACTCTGTGAGTACAACTAACTGGTCGGTAACTCACCCTAAGTAACTGTAGCCCAGGCATTAACTAACTATATCACGGTTGTTATTTCCACTTGATCTAACCGGAGTGCTATTGATATTTTCTTCTCCTCAAGCCCGTCAGCAGCCTCTCCAGATACTTCCCCTATCCTAGGAGGTGATGTGCCATTTTTCGAAATAGACGCCACATCTCGTTCCTAAGGGAGCATTCACCCCTCCCCCTGCCCCAGGAATGCATACGCCATTGCACTTATTATGTGATGGACGCATCTCCCAGCGGTGTGAGCTTCTGCAACCGACGACCCGCTGAGAGCTACGGTGTGCGCACAGCGGCATTCAGCTCTGCCAATGTGTTACCTCCTTTGCCAAGTCCTGGACTCTCAGACAAACAGCTTGGCCTTTGTGCGGGTTGAGGGTTTAAGAGGTGGCTGGGCAGATTTTTCTGCTTGAGGCTTGGTGGCCTCTTTTCTCTGGACGGCTCTCATCACCCCGTTTGTCATCAAATGCTCTCTGTTGGGTCTTTGACTCCTGTCTTGTAAGAGTTCCTCGGCTGCTGTTGGGGAGGGAAGCCACTGTTTGTGCCTCCAGAGAGGCCTGGCCTAGAGGATAAATATTTTGTCACTCGGGAGTCACTTTTAGGGTGACTCAGGTGGCCATCCTCTGTGCTCTGTGACAAACACAGCCTGGTACGTACTCACCACATTGGAGAAGGACTTTAGCTGCCCAGTGTGACAAGATCCCCAGTGTGACAAAAGCATATTTACGGAGTTTGCAAACTCCACATGGCTTTGAGATGAAATGTCCTGAGTCCATTCAAAGTTGAAGTACCTAGAATGCCCTTCTGCTGTGTGCCCGAATTTCCAAAAAAAAAACCCAAAACAAACAAACAAGTGATAATGGAAAAAACCAAACTTCTACACAAAGTTTACGGAAGCAACTCCAAGCCTGGGAAAATATCTGGAAGGGCCTAAGATTATGGGAGACTCCTCCTCACTCTGGGCTTTTTCCTTCTTCCTTCTTTCTGTTTCTATTTCATTTTTCCTTTTCTTTTCTCTTTCTCTTTCTCTCTCTCTCTCTCTCTCTTTTTTTTTTTTTTTTGGTACAATCCTGTGTTGTGCTCAAAACAAAAATCTGAGAATACTTCTTAAAGGAGAAAACAAAACTCAAGCCGGGCCATACATCTGTGAGTTTTGAAACAAAGGTTTGTTTGTATGCCTCAATCACTCTGCCCGTGAAAGCGGACCCTTCCTTGCAAACCTTTCCAGGGAAACACTCTAAACCAACATCCTGGTATAAATTTGCAAAACGCAATACAGGCCTGATTGTTTTTGGAGTGGATGCAGGCCGCATACGAATAGCTCTTTCTGAAACGTAATGTTCTTTGCACGGCTCAATGGCTAATGTACAATAAATCAACAAAAGAGGGCTTCAATAAAGCTATTGGGCAGCAGCAAGGCCACTGTTATTTTATCTTTTTACAGTATTTAATTGGAAGGTCTTTCCTGAAACTTTAGCCAGCCTTCAAATTACTAGACTCCACATAAGAAGAGATTGATAAGGGGAAATTTTTTTTTCCAGGATTTTTTTTTTCCTTACAAGAGAGCAAGTTTTTGCAGAGGGAGAATAAAGTTACAAGTGTCTAGCGTTTTGCTGAGAGAGAATGAAATTAGATGCTGAATGGAGCGGATAGGAAGGCTGGGAAAATGCAGAGCTGGCAAGATTGCCAGGTCAGCCCGGAGCCCCCACTGTCCGCCCCCTGCACCAGGTGTCCCGCATTCAAATGATACTATTATTCATAGACGGAGCACAGTATTAAACTCCCCCCACAATCATTTGCAACTGAATAAAGATATAATCCTGGAAATATAACTCTCCAGTACGAGTCCTCATCAGTAACACAAGAGCCCCATTGTAAAGAAGCTATGTATATTTATTAAGTTAAAAAAAAAAAAAAGCTTGTCTTAGTGCTTACATGTTAATAGAAAACTTTTATAGCCCCGGTTTAGAACCGGTTATGCATAGACCACATATTATTCTTTGGCAAACTCTTCAACTTTGACGGTGGATTGCAGATACATGAATAGTGTCTTCCTGGCTAGCTTGGGCTGCCTGCAAATGGAGGTGCACTTTCTGTGAGTCTCACGAGGGATCCAGGCATCTCTCTTCAGGGCATGGCTACCTTTCCCCTACCTTTCTCGGTCCTCAGAACATCCAGTTTGTCCCTCAGCAGGTGCAGCTGTCTTTGACTTTCCCATTCAGTTGCACGAGATTGGCCTTAGTCTCCTGTGACTGGACGGTTCCTTCGAAGATTCCTATGGTCTCCCAAGAAGACTTGGCCGGTGGATCAGTGTGTTGCCTTCCTTCACCCACCACCCCTCGGAGGGGGCCTCAAAAGGAGCTGAAGGGAGCAAGGAAAGCAGGATAGAACAAGCCTGGAGGAAAATGAAGGAAGTCCTTCTTCAAGGACTGACTCTCTCTCTTTCTCTCTCTCTCCTCTTTCACAAGGGTATTTCACTTTTTACAAGCAGACGTGATCCAAGGCAGAGTGGTGTGAAACTGTGACCTATTTTTGTATGGTTTTGTGACTGTGTTCAAATTGTCTGGAATCCAGCTTGGGACTGGGGGTGGTCCTTCTAGATTCACACCCTAACTGGGGGCACTGGTGAGTCTTTATTGTGTGAGTGTGCCAGTGTCGTGGGTGGCATGTTCAAGGAAAAGACCTTGGGAGACAGAAGGGTCTCCTTGGGTCTGAATCCACACTGACATGTGAACTGGGCCCAGGCAACCCTCACTTCTTTTGCTTTTCTGCCTCCCCCTCCCATCTAGTGTCCATTGCTTTACCTCTCTGACATCCTACCTGCAGATGTCACAGCTCTAGCCTGCATGGTGACCATGCTGTGTGGGAAGCAGTCTACACAAAGGATCAAACCTGACATGAGGAAGATCAGGGACCCAATTCTGCATGACGGTGTTCTAGGGACAAGGAGACCATGGATACTCCAAAGGGAACGTGTGATGTAAGAGGACAAGACACACTGAATATCCATGTGCCAAGACACCCCAGAGGCACCCAGACAGACCTGAGAGAAATGATTTTGACTGAGACTTCTGTCTCTAAACCATAGCTTCGCGGGACTGAGTGAGATATCCCAAGTCAGTGGCGCCCAACTTGAGTGCCACAAAGTATGGGGGGAGATCAGTTTTGGGGACCTATGGCTGTATTTAGAAATCAACCGGTAAAAACAGATTGAGAAAAAGTTTTGAAAATGCATGTAGTAAGTTCTGGAGTCTGTCAGGGAGAAACTGTCCCATATTTAGGATTTCAGTGGATTTATACTTAGTGGGTTCCCTCCTATTATAAGACCTCAACATTAAATCAAATGACAGAAATTGAAAGCTGTTCTTTTTCTTTCCCTACCCTCTTCCTAGAGCTGACCACTGGACATGGGGTGGACTTTCTGACCTTGTGCCTATGACAGGAGGTCATGCAACACTCCTGTGGGATCCATGTCCTCTACTGAAGAAGGGTGATCCTGGTCTCTGAAGACATGGGATTCGGGGAATATGACTACACTCTTGTGACCAACTCGAGATCACTGCCACCAGATTATACTCTGTACTCACATCTGATCCCCAAGGACTGTCCACATCATCCTCAAATCTAGCACACAAGTTCTTTCTTCCATTCTTCCACACAGACTCCAGAACTTACTACATGCATTTTCAAAACTTTTTCTCAATCTGTTTTTACCAGTTTGATTTCAAAATACAGCCATAGGTTCCCAAAACTGATCTCCCCCCCATACTTTGTGGCACTCAAGTTGGGCACCACTGACTTGGGATATCTTGCTCAGTCCCTAAACTACAGTCTAGAGACAGAAGCCTGTATCAAAGTCACTTCTCTCAGGTCTGTCTGTTAGGGGTTGTGTTCAAGTAAAGATCCTGACAGACTTGGTACTCAGACCCAGTTAGGGACCTGCACACTCACAACAGATCTCTTTATCCGTGCTGAATCTTTCTTGACCTCAGATGGTTGCTGGGTCTATTAGATGTGGAATTCCCTCTACTACCTTGGGATATTTGGGAATATCAGCTCCTGGGGACAGGCACAGAGATCGACAGATGAAATAGTGAAAGAGACTCACATTACTAGTCAGAGCAGGGTGCACACAGCAGTGATGGAGCAAAGACCCTTAGTGGAATGTTCTGTCCCATGTGGATGCGTCTGTCCCACCATGGGCACACCCTTATCCTACATAGTCATGCCCTTGCTTGTCAAGGAAGCACCCTTGGTCTGTGTAGTCATGCTTTGGCCTACATTAACGTACTCTTGCTGAATATGATGGTCTTGTCTTCATTGCACGTGGTTACACCTTTGCTGTACAGGGCCACACTCTTGCTCTACATGACCACACCTTTGAGCTACACGGGCAGACTATTCTAGAAGGACAAGCTCTTATTCCCCATGTCCATTCTCTAATGGTTCACCGTCATACCCTTGTTCTTCATGGTCACACCTTTTTTTTTTTTTTTTGCATGAGCTATAAATGATGACACCATTTATACTGGTATAATTCTGCTCTAATGTTCATACCGTTGTGCTACATAATATAGCTTTTCCATGTCCTTCCTTCCCCGTAAAGAAGAAGTTGGTAGATTTTGACTGGATGTCTCTTGCAAACATCCTCCACCCTTTTGGGTGATCCAAACACACACAAATGCTCGCACATTCACACACACACACACACACACACACACACACACACACACACACACACGCATAAATATACATGCATGCATGCATACGCACTCAAACCCCCCATTTGAAATGTTTACGTTTTCTCTTTGAATATGTTTACCTTGAAAATGTGTGGGTGTATGTCACTGACTGTAGAATAGGGCCTAATATAAGAATCCTTTGTGTGATAAAGCTTGTATTCAGGGTACTTGGATTGTCACAATCGTTGTGGCCTTCTCTAGGTCTTCACTTGTTACCAGAGCTGTTTGACCACTAGGGCTGTTGGGCATCCTTCATTTGAAGACTGGACTCTAATACCTTCTTCAGGTCAAGATGCTCATGACAGAAGCTGACAGCACATCTTCAGTGGTGCTGGGCCAGTTCATGGTCCTCTTTTTAATTCTGTCCCTCCTTCTCTCCCTCCTTCCCTCCCTCCCTCCTTCCTTCCCTCCTTCCCCTTCCCATCCTTTCTTCTTTCTGTCATTTCCTCCACCTCTACCTCCTTTTACTCCCCTCTACTTTCGTGGTTAATGTTCAAAAAATAAAGATTACCTAACAATCAAACAAACAAAACACCTCCCCCTCCTACCAAAACTGTGTTGCTTGAAAATCACACGTTATAGCTGGTACAGTCAATGTAGAACTGTAATGGCCACTGTTTACCTGGCATAGCCACGGCACCTCTCACCATCATGTGTGCACTAGTTGCACTGATGCTAGGTTCCAGGGTTAGTTTGTTACTGAAGTTATTTCTTTCATTCACGTGCACGAGAAAGCAGAAGTCATGGAAACCCCACTGCATTCGGAGCACCGACTCATGGTTTCATGCATCCGCCCTTGGTAGATTACACATTAAGTTTGGGTAGCAAGGTATTTCCAGTCATCGCTAGAACAGTGTTTGCTTGTTTCTGACAGACATGTCAGGAGTTTGTTTTGCTCTCACTAACAAGGAAATTTCGTTTAATCCTGCTAGCATTATGGGGAGGCCACAGTTATCCCCATGTATCTGGGGAGACCCCTGTTTATCTTTGAGCTGAAGGTAAATTCTAGCTGGTGAGGCACCTCTTACCCCAGAGCCACCGATGCCTGGGAGGTTCAAATTCACAGGCGCCTGTAAGGAGTGTGTGCAAATTGCTTTCTTAGGTAAGCATTCACTGAACAGCATTTCAGTCCCAAGTCTAGGATTTGTAAATTGTTAATATCATCAGTGGTGAGCTAACTGGTGACAGTTGGGATGTTGGAAGGGCTAGGTATAAACTTTGATAAGGTAGGGAAGCTGAGTCATGATCAAGTACTAAGTAACAATCCACTGATCGTTCTATGTCTCTTTTTTGCCTCAAAACTGTAAAACACCAGGGACCGGTGACTTACAAGATCTCCATAGTTTATAGTCTGGAAGGCCAAAGTTCCAGAGTACAATGTGAGTCTGTGCGGGCCCTGTGACAAGATCATATCCTGAGAGAGTTACCTGAACCCTTCCAAGGCTGTTGAACCCTCCTCTCATATTCTGAGGTCCCTCCTCACCATTCTGAGGTCCCACCTTCTAGAAGTTCCACTTTCTTATGACCCCACATTCTAAAGGTCCTACCTTCTGAAGGCCCCACTGTGTCTCTCACGGCCACACAGGGAACCAAGCACAGTTCAAGATCCTCTAGGATAAGCTCCGTGGAACTAGCTCACTGATGTCTCCATTGCTGTCTTCTGTTGTATTTTCTCTCATCTTCATTTGCACACGTTGTCTGTGGTCTCTTCTGTGTGTTCTGCCTCCCTGTGTCAAAATGGGGCTTTCTTAGGTAGGAGCCATGCACCTCTTTCAGAGAAGGTTTTGCAGTTGCCCCATGGTCTGGCTGCAATCCCTACATCCCAGCCGAGCCGATCGTAGTGTAAACAGCCACCCACCCATTCTCCTAGTCACCGAGAAGATAAATGACTCCGCTGCGTATGACAGGACATAAGCTTATCAACTTGAAAGATGGAACCAGCAAATGCCTTCATTATGATCTAAGCTTCTACTTCACAGAGAACCACTGCTTTCCAAGCCCTTTGCCACACTACGTACACGATGAGAAATTCCCGTAACCGTCTGACTAGACAGAGTAAGTTTTAAACAGGTTTTGGGAATTCAACAGTCTTGCATCAAGATGTAGAGGAGAGAACCCACATTTTAATTTCTACCACTGCAAATGGAAGCCTAATGTAATTTTATGACGCGTCATCGGCAGGGAAAATATTCTTGAGTACACTTTCCCCTTGACTCTGTGCTATTTCAAAGCAGTAAGAAGTATTCTGTGAAGGGCTGCAGATATCGCTCAACGAGGTCAAGCCTCCCCTCCACGTAGGCAGATCACACCAGCACCTTTTACTCTGAATGATCTGCCTGTTAAACTCTCCGCTCTCTCACTGTTCAGATAATCTCTGGGTTTTCCTCCGCTAGCATCTTTGCTCTCTTCAGCTTGTGGACTGAAAGTCTGTTAGGAGCAATCCGTCTGACATTACTGTTCTGACAAGAAATGTTTCTGTTGTTCAGGACTAATCCCTCCCCACCCGAATGGGTATTTTCTGCCACAGACACGTTTGGCCAGCACTGCCTGGCCGCCCTCGGTGGTCCACGCTTGAGAATTCTACGCTTACTGCTCTGTGTCCTTGCCGCCCAGACTAAATAAAGCAGGCAGGTGCAGGGCTTAGAAGTTACCCGTTATTTATGGCTTTTTGATACTTTGTGGGTTTAGCTGGTGAGAAAAGTTTTTGCTCCACCCACGCAGACAAAACCCAACCAACCGTCTGGGCTGATTAAATTCAATTGTCGCATGAGTGGATGGCAGGCAGGGGAAAAATTATGGAATCTCAGTGCCCATGCCATGGCAACTGGGCAAACAGCTTGCTAAAGGAACATAGATAATAGGAAATGGCTGTATTTCTCTGTGTGTTTCCCCCGTGACAGTTTTATGCTCACATCTGCCCTGTGTCCAGTGTGGGCGGTGGGCCATCAGGTGCCACCTTGTGCTTGGGGCTGCTCCCACTTTTGTTACTTGTTCTGCAAGCTGCCTAGAAGATTATGTGAGGTCTAGGACATACTTGTGCACATGCACAGGCACACACAAATGTACACATACACACATATGCCTATACATGTACATATATACATGCACACATGTGCATGCACACACACATATGCACATAGGCATGCACATGTGTACACACACATGTGAACACACATGCATATACACACATATAAAAATAAAGATGTACACACACGCACATGCATATGTATGCACACACATGTACACACATGCACATGCATGTATACATGTTCACACACACGCACACACATGTGCACATATACACATGCAGAGTTCACTTTAGAAGTGACTGAAGATGGGCTTCACTGTCTTATCCATTTGCATGAGTCCAATAACCATGGCATTGCCTTTTATTTACTAAGATGATGCAGTGCCAAAGGCAAGACAGGGACCAGGACTTGGTAGAAGACAGCACAAGGCACAGAACTTGATGCAAGGCCACGACCATCACCATAGGCATGGGGTTCTGTGGTGCGCCTCTATGAGGCCCAGACGATCATAATATGGTGTCTGCTTTTCAGTTTGACTATGGAGATGGAGGACAGAACAGAGCTGTCCCAGGGTTCAGGGTGTGGTGATCCAGTGGAGGACTCGATGCAAGGTGACACAAGGCCTCAGACTTGGTGCAAGGCAGTACAGGAGACCGGGACTCAGGAGCTTTTTTCTTAAAGGGAAAATATGGAAAATCCACACAAGCGCTGGTGTTCATGAGTCACTATTTTGATTTTAGGAAAAATATTGAAAAGCAAATTTCCAGGTGCAAACATTGTATGTGGTTATTTAAAACACACCCTTTCTACTGTGAACCTGCGGGAGCTGGTTTCCTGTTTTCTCCCTCCTAGAAAGCCTCTTGTTTATCAGGGTCACTGGATGAGGAGATGCAACAGGGCAGGACCACGGACAGCAGCGCGCTCTCCAGGAAGGTGTGGCTCCCCCTTTCAGAGCAGTCAACATCTGCTTCCCATTTCTTCAGAGTCTACAGGTTAGTGGCAGGGATTCTGCGACTTAAAAAATAAAGCCTCACAGTGTACAGAGACGTATTAGTGATGTCTTGGCTGTGTCAGGCACTTGGACGAGTGTAGTTATCAGTGTGTCTGTGTTTCCACTCTGGCTTGTTTCACAGAACGTCTAAGGCAACTCGGTCAGGTTCAGTTCTTTTAGACTCTTTTACTAACAAACACTCTGTTTACGAGCACGTATAGGCGAGCACTGGTATGGCAGTGGCAGCTTCCAAGTCCAGGGAGTAGGGCCCTGCGCTATGGTAGGACATGGTTGTGGGTTATTCTGGAACATCACCACAGGCATGGGGTTCTATGCTGTGCCTCTATAAGGCCCAGAAGATCACAGCAGGGTGTCTGTGTGTTTTTTTTTTTTATTAACTTGAGTATTTCTTATATACATTTCGAGTGTTATTCCCTTTCCCGGTTTCCGGGCAAACATCCCCCTCCCCCTCCCCTTCCTTATGGGTGTTCCCCTCCCAACCCTCCCCCCATTGCCGCCCTCCCCCCCACAGTCTAGTTCACTGGGGTTCAGTCTTAGCAGGACCCAGGGCTTCCCCTTCCACTGGTGCTCTTACTAGGATATTCATTGCTACCTATGAGGTCAGAGTCCAGGGTCAGTCCAGGGTGTCTGTTTTGAAGCTTCCCTTCTGACTGTGCAGAAGGAGGGCAGAAAGTCTTGGGGATGGAGGATGATGTAGTTGAGGCCACAGATGGAGAGAGCTTAAAGATCCTGTGGTCCCCTCATACACCTCAGAGACATAGCTGTAACAGATGCATACATCAAAGATGATGGGACCCAAAGGTAGTAGATGGGTCCCCATAGCCTCCTTCTGGCATGAGTCACCTATAGCAGTGTGAGCTGGGAGACACTGGGGAAGGGCCTTTGGGATTCTCTGTGCTGTGCTTTGCAACTCCCTGTGAACCTCTGATTGTTTCAGGATTGCTTCACCCTGAAGACCGCAAACATGGCTTGGAAGATAGCAGAGACAGGCAGGTTCCTGTGGCTTTCTGCCCAACTAGCTTACCCAAATCGGCGAGCTCCAGGCTCAGTTGGCAAAGCTTGTCTGAAAAAAGTAAGGCAGACAATGGCTTAATTCATCACCTGAGACCTCTGTACTCCATGGGCACCAGTATACGTGTGCGTCCCCACACTAATGCCCTCACATTTTAATGCTGAAGACAAAACAAAGAAGAAAAACCTTTAAGCCACAGTAACAAAAATAAATCTTTTTTTTTATAGTTAAACTATTTAGAGGCTTCTGAAAGCTTTTCGTTAGCCATCTTTTTGCTTCTCCCAACCTCGGTTAAGAAATCTTCCCTCTGGTAACGGATCCTGTCCTGCTCTCTCAAGGTATGGTCCCAGGTGCTGTGCTCCTGCTCGTCTCAGGCTGCTCCACTGATTTCCCATAGCAAAGGTTGGCTTCTCCCAGGGCACACCCAGGGATGTCTCCTTGGTGGGAGCCCAGACTTGCCCTATTGGGAAGCACATCAGGGCTCTGCACATGCTCTAACTGACACTGTCAGCTCCCCAGTGGGGCCAGTCTCACGACGGCCAGCTCCCTCTTTCAGTCTCCAGCCCCAGCCTGTATTTTCCCTGCTTCCTAGGTGAGTGCTTGCCAGGATTTCAGGATTTGGCCTGCTACCGCCAGTGGCCCTAGGACAGGAAGTTTGAGCAGCCCAGCAATCAATTGTTCTATTAGAACATTAAATTTTTAAAATCTTGGCAGAGAAAGTGATGAAGCAGCTTTGCGGCATAAACCTATGGAGGGGGTTGCTGTCTTGCAAAACAATGCAGCTTGAGCTAAAGTCTGCCTCTGCTTTCACGGAAGGCAGAAGGTCATGGTGGGGTTCACACTGTACAAAAGGGATGACTCTGGAATTGGGCGTGTTGGCCGCTGACAAAAAGCCCATGGCACATCTACAAGACGGCAGTCAGTGGAGGAACCCAAGGAGCTTGCTCCCCCTTTCCTTCTAGCAAGGTACTTCCCAGGGTTCTGTTCATTCTTGAGGTACATCACCATAGGCACAGGGTTGTGTGGTGGGCCTCTATGAGACCCAGAAGACCACAATGGGATGTCTGTTTTGCAGCTTCCCTCTGACTATAGAAACCCTTGAGGTTTTCCTCAAGCAATTCGCTGCTTATAAGCTCTGACTTCTGCCAAGTCCTATCTTGGAGAAAAGGAAACTTCTAGTAATTACAGTCTCCATGCAAATAAAATGGCTAGAACCAGGTGCACTCCTAGTAGACAAAACCCCGTGACCAATCTCACCGTATTTTCTGTACAATGAAAAACAGCTTTAGGGTAGCATCCTAGAAAGTAACCCGAGCATGGGTTCTGTAGTGCTTGCCCTAAAACCTGGTCTCGCTCACAAAACACACCCAACGAATATTGCTTCACCAACGTTTTGTCAGCAAGGAGATGCAGCGTTTATGCCTAATTTATGTGCCGCAACTGGGCAAAAGTACATTCAGGCACACTAACTCTATGTTCACATGAAAGGGCTTGGCTATCAAGAAGATTTAGAAGAACCTGGGTTTTAAGATTTTATGAGAATGAGTTTCTGAAGGGTCCCCAGTCGGCTCCTAGGAGCTCCGATGGGCTCTGAAACCGAGTTAGACACACGGTGGAATCAACCTGAAGCTGTATCAAAGACATGTCTAGGGCATTCTGTCCACAAAACACCCTGTTCCCCTCTGGACTGATCCCATGGGCTTAAAAAAAAAAATCTTCATTTCCCTTCTGGAGGCACCGGTCTGCTCATGGATGGTTCTGTCATCGCTTTGCACCTTCTTCCTGGGATAATCAGGCAGCTCAACTCTGTCCTAGCTCTCAACTCGGGACTATCATTTCTCTCAAGTGGTTTCTGGCTGTCTAGGGCTTCAACTCTTGTCTGACTGGGTCATCTAAGGTCCTGAACCCTTTCCCCACAGCCAGCCTCTAGATCAGGAGGCTGGCTTCTCATGAAGTGGCATGGCAGCGCCCTGGTTAGCATGTTCCCATCATGAGAAAGGCTGATGGTAGCACACTGAGATCGAGTCTGAGAACTTAGCTTAACCATGGTAGGGCTCTCCCTCAGGGCGGGCTCTGTGTTCATGGTCCTGAGTCTCTGTGCATTCATGGTAGACTAGCAGTCACTGTCTCTAAGACTTGTCATCCTGTCAGACACTTTAAATATCCCAAAGAACAAACAAGTTATGCTGCCCTGATTGGGCTTTAATTTGCGCCATTGTTCTCTTGCTTAGTAGTTTATAATGGGAAGAAGTCTCCACGTCTTCTTGCGGCTAACAGACATCTGCAAGCACGGGGAAAGGTCTTATGACAGCGGGTTCATGAAGATATTTGTCATTTTGCAAAGGTAGAGAACACTCCATTTTTCCCTTGGCACCCTCTTGGTGAGCATCTTGTCAAATGTCACCCAAACTCATGAGCATCGACAGATGTGGGCAGGCTGCCGCCCACATCTGTTACCTCCTCATTCCTGGGATTCACTGTGTGTTAGATCTACTGGGGTCCACGGGGTCTTTGTAAGGATCACCTTCTGGATTTAGAAGTGATTTTGGGAGCATAGCTCACTTTTTACTTCACATCTTCCTTTGTAGTTGCATAAGCAATCCCATACATACTTTCGGAATGGACAGCACCCTTGCACATATACATTTTCTTGTGGAAACACGGAAGCAGGGGCATAGATTCTTGCTGGACATGCTCTGCCCTCACTAAACTGGGTCATAAAACTTTGCAGTCTAAAAGCAAACAGCAGGAAAACAAACTGTTTTGTGCCTTATAAAGTTCCCACTCTAAGCCTTTAAAAAAATAAAAAGTAACAAAGTCACACAGACAGGTACATGCTCACATGAGGCAGAGTGAGAGATCCAAATAACAAGAGAGAGAGGGGCAGGGAGGGGAGAGGACACACACACACACACACACACACACACACACACACACACACACACACACACACAGAGAGAGAGAGAGAGAGAGAGAGAGAGACAGAGAGACAGAGAGAGACAGAGAGACAGAGACAGAGACACAGAGAGAGATAGAGGGGAGAATTAGTTTGTTGTTTTATTGAAAGACAGGGTTTTTTCTATGTAATCCAGGCTGATTTCAAACTTATGATTCTCTTGCCTCAGCCTTCAGAGTGCTGGCATGTTAGGTGAACATCTGACTAATTTCATTTATTTGTGTCTGTCTGTCTGTCTGTCTATCATCTTTAAATTTTCATGCTAGTCCTCATTTTCTGAGGCTGGGACGCGCAGTCCTCTGTCAATAAGGCAACGGAACATGCAGTGTGGACCGTGGGGGACCGGGATCCAAGGATGACTTTTGAGGTTGAAAAGTGCTGCAAACACTCTAGGATGTGGGATGCATAGAAACTCTGTCCTGGTCTGGCCAGGGACAGCCTGGGGGGAGAGACACACAGACCTGTGCTGTCCTGGCCTTAAGCAACAGCCCTTCCCAAGAGGCAAGCTGTAGTGAGCTGAGCTTGTCTGGTTTTAAACCATGGATGTTGAAATGCTGCTTTCCCCATTAAAAAAAATTCAGAATCGTGCTTTCCAAAGTTCCCACACTAAAAAGATTCAGGAAAAGCAACTTACAAAAAAAAAATTCTTTCACTGATCCAAAAGCACTTTTTTCTTTTTTTGTAATTTATACTAAGCCCCTTCGAATGTCATATTGGTCTTTTATTAGTAACCTTGACAATATGATTAGACTCCCAAAAATGTACTTGTTAGTGAATAGCTTTCATTCTCTTAACTTTAAAGAGGCTACTGAGCTATGACCAAAGCAGTTTTATTTTTTAAGGAGTTTTGCAACACAGAAGCCCAGATGGTAATAAAATATATGTTTTGATCAAGCAGTCAATTATACACATATCTGTTAACAGTTAAATACATGTGGCAACATTATAGGTTTGTTTTAACCGAATATTTAATTCCACAATTTGGGCAGAACTCTAACTTCCATTTTTCTGAATTCCAGTTGACTTTGAATTATAATTACAGACATGATTTTGTTAAAATATAGAGTAAATGTTTGTCCTCTTAAATGTTATTTCCTCTTTATGGTGTGCTGAGTCCCATTTAGATTTTGTTATTGCTGCAAATAGTATGAAGATAACTTGCTGAAGTTGCAATAATTGAGACAAATCTTTACTTATTATTTTATTAAAAGGACACAATGAAATCATTAGGCGCGTTAATTGGAATGCGTTTGGATGGCATTGATTAAGCCCGAGGGGCCAACAGCTGCCCCCCTATCCCCCCCCCACAAAGAGCCACAGTAATAACAAAAAAAGCTCAGGGCAAACAAAATAACCAAGCAAACAGGCAGAGAGAATCCCCAACAGTCAACAGTGTAGCAGACAAGAGGCCCAAAGCTGCAACTGTAACCTCCCCGGGAGCTCCGTGGCAAATTCCCCACTGCCCCCTCTGTACCCCTCGGTCTCTCTCGCTCGCTGCCCATGTGTTATTTAAACGCTGATGATCTCGCTTGTGGTAATTTGAATGAGCGGCAGCAGACATATAATGCTTCCTGTTTTAATAGGTGCAAAGTGAGTTATTGTCACAAAGCAGATACGGGGAGAAAAAAAAAAAAAAAGACGGGAGGAGAGAGTCTTGCCTAATCCCGTAATGCGGGCGTGTGAGGGTGCTAACATGGTCACCTGAATTATGCATGGCTATTGTGCTCCGATATCATAAATCGGCGGCTGAATACACTCCAAATCATTTTCAGTCCGTGAACATTTATATACAGAGCTCTTGAGCACTGCAAAGACAATTAGTCATATTTGTATGCCGGAATTAATTGAGAGTGAGAAGCGGGAGGCAGAGCGAGAGAACAAAGAATGCTTTTTGTCAGTTCTTCCGACTGACAGGGATAATTAGGTATATGAAATTGAAATTCCTCAGCAGGGGGCTTCTGTTGACAATGAGTTTCCTTTTGATTCCGTTCTGTCACTCTTTTATGCTGTCATCTGTGGCAATTTGTTATTAAGCTTGAAGCTTAAAAAACCGAAGCTTTCCGCTTTTATGAGTAGATGATGTCAGTGTGTACACTGCTGGGAAATAGATATTAAATGTAATCTTTAAGCTAAAAAAAAAAGAAGAAGAAAGAAAAGTAAAGAAATAAAATAAAACTCAGTTAAAGAGACAGTGTGCTGTTTATCAGGCTGCAGGAGGAAACTTCCCAAGCAGCAGCCAGAACTTGCCTAAAGTTACCCGGGCCCTTTTAATCTGTCGCAGCCACAGCCAAGCCTTTCTTCCAGGCTGTGCCTCTGTGCTGGAGTGTCTGCAGCTCCTGTGAGGTGCTGCTCTGTGCGAGCTGCTAAGATTTTTAGTGTGCCTCTGCCCTTGCTTTACAACACCAGCATATTTGCCTATGATCTCAGTCTCTGGTTTTCATCCACGAAGATCAAATGACTATGTATCCCGAGACAGAAGTTGACAGGAAGCCAGGGCCAACCAGCAAGCCTCACTCTGTTAGTTACTGTGCATCCAGACTCACTGGCAAGCCTGACTCTGAATGGTCACAAATGAGAGCTTAAGAAAAAGCCCTTATGATTTACTTTGTTGCGTGTGATAAGACCCTTCCCTTAAGGCTAGTGACTTTGGTGAATTGTTGGTAAGGCTTTTAGATGATTGAGCATCTCTTGTGAGGAGAGAGTTGGAATAGTTTCTGGGCAGATTCAGCACAACACCAGGAATAGGATCCTCTCAAAGTTCATCCCCACTGCCCTTTCATGAGACAGTCATTGTTGTCTTATCCTTAAACCATGTATGGACGTGCATGTGTGGACACACACGCATGCTCACACACACACACACACACACACGAACACATGCATACACATGTGCACACACACATGCACACACACATGCACACACAGGCACACACACGAACACATGCATACACATGTGCACACACATGCACACACACATGTACACATACAAATACATGCATATGCATGTGCACACGAACACACATGTATTGAGCATGAGGTACTGCACTTGCTCTCCGGGGTGAAGATGGTCCTTGAGCTCATCTTCTGTGCCTACTGCACACAAAACAACAGCAGGATCCATTAAATACAGCGTCTTGGACTCTCCCTAGATAAGGACTCAGGAGAGAGGGTGACTGGGGCCACCAATCATCTTGCTGGGTTGCCTACCCAGCAGAAGGTTGGGATTACTGACTCCTGTAGGAGCCTGCACTTGTGGAGACATTTTGGCAGTTGTGAGTTGCCGTCATTACTGGTTCTTTCCTGTGCAGAGAGCCAGGCCTGCTCTCTGCTTCTGCCTCACTGGTGGAAACGCCCAAGCCAGAGTAGACATTTGTCTAAGCATCTTGGTAGCTGGGCAGGCACAGGTGCAATGAGTGCATGAGTTTGAGACAGCGATGGTTCCATGGTGTGTAACACAGGCTGATAATTCACATAGCTGCACAAGGCTGCCCGAATCAGAACTCACTCCTCAGAGCATGCATGGAGGCTGCACGTAGATGAGAGAATAAGCTTTGTGTGCCTGCAGGTCCCAGATTCCTGATGAACGGAGCTGAGGAGAGTGGGACCTCCTGTCCCAAGGCAACTCCTGTTTCACAGTCATGCACGTAGGCAATCCGGCTGTCACACGGGATGTCCCGTGTTCCTCCCGCGCACATCTTCACATACATCGCACCCGGCCCCTCTTTTCTGATTGGTCCTGTCTCTCTTTCTCTTCCCTTTGGGTGGTTTTCCATTTGCCTGGGGAACCTCTGTCCCTGTGTTTCCATTTCATCCATTTGGGCTCCTCAGAGTACGGAAAGATTATTCCCCCAAATGAACGTTCCCTACTCAAAATCAGCACCGTGGAGACAGAATCAAAAGGGGCAACAACACAAAAATCTAATATCCGTCAAAAACAAAGATCTCACGAGGTGCTGGCCAACCCCGCATTCCAGCTCACCACTGGGCACGTCAATATAACGTGTGGAAGCACGCCGAAAGAGCGATGCTGATCGCCGGGAGCCTTCGTTAACTGAGGAGACATCTGACATGGATTTAAGGAAAGAAGGCCAAAAAAAGGGAACGGTCACCCGTTGATTTAAGAAGCACTCAGGACAGAGAACTTAGCAGCTCACACACCCTTTGGAAGAGTATTCTACAAAGTTCTGAACTGAATAAAAGCCATACATACACGTATTCACTGTGTGTGTGTGTGTGTGTGTGTGTGTGTGTGTGTGTGTGTGTGTGTGTAGGACTGACTAAAGATTGATGTTTCTGTGGCAAATCTCCCTAAAGCATCTAATTAAGACCTTTTGGTATCTTTATAGAGGACCCAGAAGCTTTGCTATTATAAAAACAGATGGCGGTGTGAATCCTTGGGATGTTCTTGATGGGCGTGGACAGTCTCTGGAGGACAAGCGAGAATGTATCTCCCAGGAGCCTCAGGGGCATGCCCTGGGAACTCAACAGGCTCTTGAGGTGACACTCCAGGTCAGACCAAGGCTACCCGCATTTGCAGAGCTTGCCCCGAGGCCCAAGCACCTGTGAAGTATAGCAAGATGCAAGCACTCCCTGGAAAAGGATGGCCATCAGTCTGTAGGCGAGCATCCAAGTAATTCCTAGTAAGGTCCGGGAAATGGGAGTTCAATGTTCCCTCAAGGATATATAGATGGGGAGCCTTTAGAACGCTAGTATTTTGACTAAAGAAATCACCTGCAGGTTCAACTGGCAATGCTCGGCCTGCCATTTGATCAAGTGCTTCAGGACCCAACATGATATGCCTTCAGGATATGACTTCTTCAGAGAGAATAGTTTAATATAGTTAACCTACATAGAAATTACTACATTATTTTATAGTAGTAGTATTTTGATTGTGGTAGTACCTATCTATCATCTATTTATGTATTAATGCTCTTCTATTGAGCCACCTGTCTGCAATCTATCAGTAATCCACGCACTTATCAACTTACACGACTTTTCCCATCATGCATTATAATATATTTATTTATTATTTATCTGTCTATCTAGTTATCACCTACCTATCTTAGCTGCCATCTATCTGTCTATGATCTGTTTCCATCCATTTATCATGTTATTTACTAATCATATATGCATCCTCTATCACCTATGTATTCAATCTACTGCATCCACATCCCGTTCCCCTCTCCCCGCACATCCTCTTCCTCCCTCCCCCCACATTCTGTTCCTCCCCCTCCCCCCACCCCTGCCATTTACCTTCATTCTCTTGACTGACCTTTCTCATTCTAGGTGCTCTACTGCTGCAGGCAGGCACAGACCCAGTCTAGGAAGGAAGTGAGCAGTGCCCAGGAAGGCAGCCACCAGCAGACAGAATGCGGTAAAGACCCAGTACTTCCCCTCCAGCTCCCTGGCTTTGGGATGCTCAGGCCTCTTAGCCACAGCTCTCTCTGTGGGAAACTGGGGGCAGGGTGTATCATCACCTCCTGGCCACAGAGGGTAAATGGAATTCAGGAAAGATTGGAATAAATTAGACCAGTTTTTAGGAAAGCCATGCATAACCTTTGAAAATACTGTTCATTCATGGAGGACATCTTAAATAAAAAGAAATTTCCGATAGATAAAAAAAAATCAGTGTGAGAGAAAGAACTGTGGAATCACTAGAAGAAACCATGGGGGATGTTTTAAGGTTTAGTTAAAAATGTTGTGTTTGGAATATATATATATATATATATATATATATATATATATGAATGATTCATGTTATAGGCTGGTTCCCTTAATATGTAATGAGCTCCTACAAATCCAAGACACAAAGGACTCAATGAAGTAATTGGCACAAAATATGAATATGACACAAAAATACAGGTGGCCATTAGATAAAAGGTATCTAACTTAATTCTCTTTTAAATTAATTAAGTAATTTACTTACTTTTGTCTTAGTGGAGACATGGTCTCACATAGCCTAGGGTAGCCTAGAACTCATTCTGGTACCAAGTTTGACTTTGAGTTCTCATTCTCCCGGCTCTATCTCCTAAGACCTGGAATTACCACACTCATGCCAGCTAGGGGTTCAGCTTCGTTTCTAATGAAAGAACTTTACATAGTGATAACACTTAGCTGTTATCTTTATGGCTAAGGCGAGAGAGAGAGAGAGAGAGAGAGAGAGAGAGAGAGAGAGAGAGAGAGAGAGACAGAGAGAGAGAGACAGAGAGAGAGAGACAGAGAGAGACAGAGAGAGACAGAGAGAGACAGAGACAGAGAAAGACAGAGAGACAGAGAGGCAGAGAGAGACAGAGAGAGACAGAGAGAAAGACAGAGAGATAGACAGAGAGACAGAGAGAGACACAGAGAGAGAGAGAGAGAGAGACACAGAGAGAGAGACAGAGAGACAGAGAGAGAGACAGAGAGAGAGACAGAGAGATAGAGAGAGACAGAAAGACAGAGAGACAGAAAGATAGAGAAAGACAGAAAGACAGATAGAGACAGAGAGACAGAGAAAGACAGAAAGAGAAAGACAGACAGAGAGAGACTGGGAAAGAACAGAGAGAACAGACAGAAAGACAGAGAGAGACACACAGAGAGAGAGAGAAAGAGAGAGAGAGAGAGAGAGAGAGAGAGAGAGAGAGAGAGAGACAGGAAAAGAGACAGAAGAGACAGAACACAGACAAACACACACAGAGAATGAGAGAGACAGAGAGAGAGAGACAGAGAAACAGAGAGAGACAGAGAGAGAGACACAGACAGAGACAGACAGATAGAGACAGAGAGAGAGACAGAGAGACAGAGAGACAGAAAGACAGAGAGAGACAGAGAGGCAGAGAGAGACAGAGACAGAGAGAGAGAGAGAGACGAGAGTGGGGGGGGAATAGGGGTATGTAGGAGCTTGTTGACACACCAATGTGAAGGCCAGTTTTTGTAAAGAAGTGCAAATTGTCTCAGCCTGTTGAAAGGCTCTGCGAGATTGATCAAAAAGGCACACGCACACAGTCCTGTGCTCAGTACCCATGCCTTCAGAAATGTTTCCCATAGTCACACACACAAGGGAAGCAGTGTTTGTAAAATAAAGGTTAGTTGAGGAATGGTTGCCTCTCCCCGGGGACCTGGTAAGTGCTCCCTGGTGCCACGCCATGGGACTGAATCCTTTATTTATTACTTAGGAGATTCCACAAGGGACAATACACAGTGCACCCCAAATGACAAGGGAGTATGGTTGCTAGGACATAATCTTTTGGATGCCAACTAAGACAAAAGCGGAGTCAGAACAGGAAGAAGTCTATCAAGTTATCCAAAAACTATAGAAGGCTAAAAGAAAGCAACCTCATGCTTGCAGGGTACCCCTGGGACACCCGAGGTTAGCGGGGGCCTTTTCCTCTCTGCTTTCCCTGGGAGGAGGAGCCGGTAAATAGGCCACAGGCGTGCAAACTACACACTTGGTTCCTGTCCCCTTTGAATTCCAGATGTGAGTTGTCCTTTGGTTTCATTTGTTTCTTAATTTTGAAAAGATATATTCTTTTTGTGTGTGTGTGTGTGTGTATGTGTGTGTGTGTGTGTGTGTGTGTGTGTGTGACTGCTTTGCCTACACACATGTATGTGAACCATATATATGTTTGGAGTTTGTGGACATCAGAAGAAGGGACTCAGTTTTCTGGAACTGGAGTTGCAGATGACTGTGAAATGCCGTCTTGGCACTGGGAATTGAATCCAGGTCCTCTGGAAAAGCAAATTCTCTTAACCGTTGAGCTATCCTTCCTGCCCTGTGGCTTATCATTCAGACTCAGATAGAGTTTGAAGGGCTTGTGGCTGCCCCACAATGAAGAGTGAAACTGCTAAAAAGCCTTCGGAGGTTAGGGTATGAGTGGATACTTTAAGCAAAGCCACAGAGCTGTGACCAGTGAGCAAGACAGATGGTTGGGTTTGGATTGATCAAATAACTATAAAAACATCTTCTTGCTGAACCTTTCTCCTACTTAACGAAAGAGTTCAAGCAATTGTCACAAATGTTTCCCTTCTCCCTTTCAGCAATAAAATATATCAACAAAGAAAGTTACATAAATGTTACATGTTTTCTCTCATTGGCCCATCCTGGATTTTATTCAGACACATGAATTGTATGATTCTATAGGGCATGCTGTATGTGTACATAGGAGAGGAAAACGGGAAAAGCTAGGACTCTCCAAGGGAACAAGAAAGGACTGGTGGGGGACAGTTGGGGGTCCTTAGGGTCAAAGTACACAGGAATGTCTTCATGACACACACACACACACACACACACACACACAGACACACACACACCACTCTGTGCAATGAATAGAGATTAGTAAAATTATATTAAAAATAAAATCCCCTTCTGCCTCTCGGAACGCTTACTTGTTCCAGAAAAGATGTGCACTGTTACCACTTTAGTGTGCTCAGTGGTCTTCCAGACTCAGGAGTGCTGCGACACAGGGCGGGGACCCTTACAGTTTGGGAGATGTTCACAGCCACGATTTTCACTGCATTGTAGCCTTTTGCCATTGCCTAGGAGGACGGAAAACCCAGTGCCCAGATTAGGTAGACACAAGCCCCGGCCAGGGCTCTGAGAGAGATCCTTCTCTGCGTTCTCAGCTCCCCTGATTTCTGCAGCTTGGCTGTGGGCAATGTGCTCAGAGGCAAAGCGGTTCCCATTTACTGAAGAGACAAATGGGTTCCCTTATTTGTGGTGCCTCTGACCCAGCAACCCCAGCTCCCTTCCTTGTGCCCTGTTACCTGGAGTATGCTCACAAGTCGGGGCTAGGGCAGCCTGGGTACCAAGGAATGCTTGTCCTTCCTGGGGAGGCAGTCAGCTGGGTTGCTTCCACTCTCTGTTAAGGTGTTCCCGGCCCTTCCCGAGTCCTGACACAAGCCAGAGCTCTTTAGGAAGAGGAATCTCAATTGAGAGAATGCTTCCATAGAAATGCCTGAAGGCATTGATTAATCATCAATGTGGGAGGGCCCAGATCACTCTAGGTGGGGGTCACCTTTGGGCACGTGGCCCTGGATGCTATAAGAAAGCAGACTGAGCGAGCCATGGGGAGTAAGCCAGAAAGCATCACTCCTTTATGGCCCCTGTATCACACCCTACCCCCAGGTTCCTGTCCTGACTTCCTTCCATGATGAACTGTGTTCTGCAAGGTGGAACAAACAAACAAAACCCTTTCCTCCCCAAGTTATTTTTTGTCAGGATTTTATCATAGCAATGGAGATAAATTACAACGGAAATCTACCTTGATGGGATGTTTTCCAGAGGAGTATGGTGTGTGTAGAGCCAATGACTTCATTGTAGAGTTGGGATAGGTTACCCTGGCAGGCGAGTAGCATGGATCTCCAGGAATCCCATAACACTGGGTGTGTCCACTTGGCTGATCAGCTGTACGGGGCACTCAGTGCCCTTGCCAAGTTATGGTAAGATTAGCCACTGGAGGCCATCCCGGTCTCATGGGTGGACACCCTCACAGGTGATCCAGGGAGAGTTGGAAGGCACCTTCTAGGTACTGTCCGTCTTGAAGTCTTTGGGAGACTGTACCGTCCCAGCAGGTGTATTGTGTGAACACTTGGCGCCCTCACCCCGAAACCATACATCCTTATCATATATGTCACCAGACAGCACACTGCACTGACGCCAAGACAAACTTCCTGACACAAAACAAATATCCTGAGGTGAATGTGCCGGCTGGTCCACACTCGTGATCCCAGTGTGCTCTGGTTGGAGGCAGGAGGATCACAAGTTGGATGTCAGCCTAGGCTACATGGTGAGACCTTGTCTCAAAAACGTAAAACAAAAACATCCTGGAAAAAAAATTTCCAAATATCTCCTTTCAGCCTCTAGCTTGTCTCTGCAGTTTCCAAGGGAAGGAGGTATCCAGGATGCTAGGTTGAGTGACACATGCCTCTCTCCCACACCTTGCCATTACAAAGAGGGCACAAGCAGGTCATTAAAAATACATGGACAGGAGAAAGGCACCAATTATAGTTCATATGATATGAGTGATCAATATAATTAAGAAATGACCTCCACTAAAAAGACTGATGAACGGTGTACCCTAGCCTAGCTGATGTTGCATGAACCAATTAAATATTTAGCAAGTGCTAAGGCGTGGGGGGAAGATGCTGTGGGTAGGAATGCCATATTTCTATAGCTGAGGGGACTCTATGACTACATCACAGTCCTACAATGAAAGGAAGGTATATAATGGTTAGTGTCCCTGAATGGGGCAGGAAGGACCAGGCGGGACAGTTGTTAAGGACTTCCCTTGTAATTTTATTCCTGCACCAAGTGCTCAGGGAATTAGGCTCATGGGGGGAGCCCCGTTGATTAAGGGGTGGGAATGCAGCTCAGTTGATTAAGTGTTCGCTAGCAGGTATGAATCCCTGAATTCCACCCCAGCACAACATAAAACTGGGTATGGATAACACGCCTGAAAGGCCAGCACTGAAGAAGTAGAGACAGGAAGGTCAGAAATTCAAGGTCGCCCTTGGCTATATAACAAGTTTGAGGTTAGCAAGGGCTACATGAGACCCTGTCTGTGGGATTGTACAACTCTAGTTCTTAAAGGTTCTTGGTCATCTTTTCAAGTGAACTGTACCACTGACCTACCTACATCAGAGACAGCGAAAGATTCTTCCTCTTTTTCGAAAGCAGAAATGGAAGGAGGAAACTTCTTTCTCATAAGCAAGACAGCCAACGATGGTTTGTCATGACGGGCGTGTAATCCGCTCTGTTCATCTATCAGTTATGATTGTCTGTTAACTGCTACGTTGAACACCTCCTGCATCAGTGCCTGTGGTGTTTGTATTTCCTCTGACATATGGTAACCAAGGTGTCCTGGCTCCTCTGATTGTGGCAGTGGCTTCTTTACCATGGGGACTCTTTGGAGGCCACTGCATCCGTTTGACTAAGCTACCATAGAGCAGAGAGCTGTGAATAGCACAGCAGTCAAGCCACCAACATGCCAGAGATACCTTTTGCCTCTATTCACCACAGTAAGAGACAGCTACGGGTTCTACCTGCTGGCAAGAGGCCCCTAGAGAGAAGAATGGATTGCTCCTTACATGGCTTGTCTTTGAAATCCACCCATCCGTGGAGGAACAGTCTACATACAAAAGGCAGATAAATGCAGCAAGAGAAGGGCTGGGGGGGGGGCGCTATTCTCCTCAGAAACAGTTCTAACCCTTTCCTTACTCAGCTCAGCTGTTTTGAGGAACTCTCTGGAGCAGGAGGAGAACACCAAGCCCTGCTTCTTTCTCCGGTCTTGTGGGCTGCCTGCTGGGCTGCTCTCAGCTTGGGTGCAGATGACAGCTTGGTAACAAGGGGTCTGAGCTGTCTCGGAAGCTGAGCTGACTGTCCCCAGGCGAGGTGGGTGCTGGAGAAGCTCAGAATGTGGTACTCCAGCTGAGCACTGGGAGAACAATTCAAAATAGAGCTGCCCGGACTGCAGCTCGCACCTCTGGGGTTCAAGAGGCAAACCGAGAGCCCAGGACTCCCCTTGAGAGGACACTATGAGCTTCCTTTGTGGGGCACTCTCCAGATTGCACCTTTCTGTCCTGTTAGGGATGACCGCAGGGTTGCCTGTGGGCCTATTGGACCCCTAACTTGGCATGGCGTCTTAGCAAATGCTAAACAGCTAGGTGCCTTTGAGGTGCAAAGCCAGAGCATGTGTGGACACATGCTGGTGGACATTCTGTGGGACACGCCTCAAGGCCTATGGGATAAAACAGTCCCATCCCTACAGGAATAGCTGTCATTCCATGGAGACAAGATAGAAAAAGACCCAGAAATGGATATGTCTGAACACAGTTCAGGGCATTTCTTATCAAATGATATAGACAGTTTTCATAACTGCTGTGGCCGTGGGCTGTCCTGCCTCCCAAGGGTTAGGAGACCTCAGTGCAGTGTTGGCTTTGCCTTCCCACGTTTTTAATCTCCCTTTTAAGGTGCCCACTCATCTAAGAAACATGTTTGCTTTCTAGAAAGGAAACTCTTCAACCCGCTCTGTGCTTGAAGCATCCTGTGTGCCTGATGGGTGGAATTATTTGGGGGCACTGAGGTTAGCGCAGAATCATTTCTTGTCCCCAGGGACAGTTATAAAAATGGTATTCCGTCTCAGAGACCTCTCAGTCAGGCAAAGAAATGATAAACAAATAGAAATAAATAAATAAAGCTCAAAAAGTAACTCACAAACATTTTTTTTTTTTTTTGCAAATATAAAGTGCTCGAGCTATTGTATCCCGAGGGTATGGAATTAACTTGCACGATGATAATTTATATTTTATGTGGGTTTTATTTTTATACACCTGCTTTTCTTTGCAATTCATGAAAAAACATATTGATATCAAGGCAATTGTTGCTGTCACAGAATTCATAATCCTAACTGGGAGCTTTCACATCAATATGACATGTCTCTTTTATGCTAACTCTGGTAATTTAGGAAAAAAAATACAGGTTATAAACAGCTAATAAAACTTTCCCATTTGAGAGTCTGATACATTTTCTTTCTCTTCAGTGGAGTGGAGTTTCTGTCGGCTTTAAGGAAGTTGCTGGTGTGTGGTGTGTGGAGGGGCAGTGTGCATGTCCACCTGGGGGCGTCACTGCATGGTTTTCTGCTTGGCTCATCAGAACCAGTTCTAGACTCTGGCTCACCTCAGGGATTTAGACCCGTGCATCTGAGAGGAAAGCTTGCAAAATGTCCTCAGTATTCTACATCTGAGGTACTCACACATTTAAGGCGCATGGCTGAGTCAACAACCTTTCTCTGTATAAAGCCATCTGTGAGAGAGTTTGGACTTTGTTGGTCAGGCTGCCATGTACAACAGACCCTCGGGGGTGTGGAAGCCGTGGCCGCCACAGGCCAGCTAAGCCGTCTTCCACACATGCCTGTGTGCTCAATCACGAGGTCCTCAGATGATGGTGTTGTCTTGGAGATTGTAGAACCTTTGAGGATTGGAGTGTAGCTGGAGATTACTGGGGGTGAGACTTGGGGTTTGACAGCCCAGCCTACCTCCTGTTTGCCTTCTGCTTCAGGACTAGGTGGACAATATGATCATCTACCTATGGTTCTGCTGCCATGACTTCCCCTACCTGATTGACTGTATGCTCTTGAACCGGGGTTGAAATAAACCTTTGTCTCGTAGGTTGCCTTGTATCTGGCATTGAGTGATAGAAACAAGGACAGCAGTATGATGCATCAGCAAAGCTCGGTTGGGGGAACTGAACTTGACCTCATATAGGTCCATATGCCATGAGATACTGATCTCTAGCCTTTCCCTGTTGCTGATGGTGTCTTGCTTCATGGGCAGCATCACAGGAGCTGGGGGCAGGCTGGCTTCCTGGCTGCCAGCATTGGAGCCCTAGAGCTCAGGCCCCACTCTCATTCTCCCACTGTGAGAGCCTGTGTTTGCTTAACCCCCTGATCTTTGATTCAGTCTATCTGATAATCACCTCCTACCTCCAATCACAGGGATGTGTAGGGTTGAGGAAGGGATGTTATCCAGATGTGGCAGAGCAAGTGCACATAGTTAGTTGCTCTCAGCCCAGCCCGCTGTTAGCTTATTGGACAGAAACAGGCCACCGCTGGGCTTCCTGAGCTGTAGGAGGGTGGAAGGCATTTGCCCATCCCTTCTGACTTTCTGGTCTGGGTGTCCGAACTCCCTGTCCACTTGGTACCTTGTGACAATATAGGACAAGTCCAGCCCTGCCAGGCTTGCTATGATCATGTGAATCTAGTCAGTAGTCAACCTCCTTGAGCTGGCCTTTGTGTACCAGGTCTCTCTTGAAGACAGAGCAGGCTCTCCTCCCTGGACAGCCGCAGAGGACAGGCTGGGAAGGTCCTCTTAGGGCATCCGTGTGTCCATTGTGGCTGTGAGATGTTGACACTCATGAGAGGATTGGTTAAGAGTTGTTTTGGTATTTGCATGGTCTGCTGTCATAAAGGTTGGAACAACTGGAGTGTAAAGTCTCTCTGTGTCTATCCTCCCCCAGCTCTAAAACAAGATCAGAGTCTTGCAGGGGGACAAGGCTGGAACAGTTTTCATTTCTTGAAGGAAACTTTTGGGGTCTTCACCCAGGGCATTCACAAGGACCAGTGGGATTCCTGTAGGAAACCTGTCCTTGCAGGCCTGGGAGTTACTTCTAGGAACTGTGAGAATTTTACAAGTCCCTTAGGGCTCGGTTGGCTGCATCATGACCTCTAGGTTTTGGAGAACACAATGGACTTTGCATAGGTTCATCCCAAGCAAAGAGAGAGAGAGAGAGAGAGAGAGAGAGAGAGAGAGAGAGAGAGAGAGAGAGAGAGAGAGAAGCAACACAAGATAGACCACATCAGCAGCAACTGAAATGTGTTCTTGGGCGAGGCACCTGTCTTATTGTGAAATTCAGTTGGACTCTCTTGAGGGATAGACAAAATATTTACTGTTGTTCAAAAGATGACAGTGACTTTGGCACCATGCGAGTGTGGAGGGACTATGGTCTCAGCGGAGGTCTGGAAGTGACACTTGATGTTCTAGATTTGTTCCTCGATCACAGATTCTGGGTGACTCTGTCTGCTCCTCCTTCAGTGCTCTTCTGTCAATCCCCAAGCTCCCAAACCCATCTTAGTCAATCCATGGGGAGCAGAAGCTTCAACTGCAGGAAACTGTCCTTCTCTTTTTCCTAGCACCGTCCTCAGCAGCACCCAAGTTCTCCTATTGCACTCTGCTGTGTCTCTTCTCAGGCATTTGCTTCTGGCTTCGGTATCCTCAGCAAATACACTGTACTCTAGTATATTCTCTGACCTTACCTAGGCCATACCTGGGTCTCCAGTCAGAGGTGGGTCGGAGTGATGTGAGGGCTTCCCTCCAGGCAGACCAGGTCTACAGTTGCCTTTCACACTGTCCTCAGACACACGCATTTTCCTTCTATTACACTACGAACACCTGCTTTGCTCATCCATTGCTGCAGAAAAAGAAGAGGAGAGGTGCGAAGACAGAGGGACTGAAGACAGCGGGGCCGGGGGGTGGGGTGGGGTGGGGGGGAGGGGACACGGGACAGGGATCCCAAGAAAGTTGCTGTGCTCTGGAGGAGCAAGGTGGCCAGGTTGCCTCAGGCAATGTTTGGCCTGTCAAGTCTGCTTCTTCTGAAACCAGCCATGGTAGAAGAGGAGAAAATGGAGCACAATCGAGCTGGGTTACTTAAGACTTTGATGCTACATGTTTGCTCTGCAGGAGAAATAGCTACATGTTTGCTCTCCAGGAGAAACAGCACAAATGGGAAAAGTTACTCTTGAAGTAAACTTCAAAACTCATTTTGCAGTGTTGTGTCTGGTCTAGAGAGTCAAGGACAATCCCAGCTTCCCAGTATTTTGTGGAAATGAACCTGCCCCTGTGGGCCTGGCATTGCAGACTTGAACCCCGGAGCCTCAGTTATGTGCAAGACTTCGTGCTTTGATGTTCTGGAACAATTATTCCTCATCTAGAAGAGCCGAGATGGAGTCACTGGAGGGACACAGTGCCCAGTGCCTGTACCCTCTGCAGAGACAGTGGCAGGGACAGGCCGGAACCTACCAACTGCTCTCTCGGGATCACAACTTTCTCCGTTCCCAGGGAAAAAAAGTAGTGTTATTATTATATTTTTAATTCCCTAATGTGTGACCCAGCGGCCCGTATCATCTTACAGAGGCTGAATGGCAAGGATGGGGCCGGGCTGTGCGGTCAGTGTTTTCAATATGCCCCCTGCCAGCCATTACATCACCCAGCTCTGTCTCTAAGAGGATTTTCAGCAGGATTGGCTTCGTTATTAAAATAGTAATTAATTTTTTCCTCTCCACAAAACCCGGGACCTTCAGATGCGGCCTCGGGAGAGAGGGTGATCTCCTTTGAAAGTGGTCTTTCTGGCAGCCGTAATCGGCTCGCCAGCCTGCGGTACACATGTTCCCCCGTAAATGTGATTAAAGAGCCACACAAAAACCCCCTTGCAGAAAATTAATTCAGTTTCCAGAATAAAAAGTCTGATAAAGTTGTGCGATGGTCCGGTGACAACGCATAATAGAAGGTAGAGTTTGATCCCCTTGACGGATAAATGAGCGGCCAGAAAGGTCCGGGAGTTCCCAGAGTAAAAACATCTGCTGCAGCTAATTCACTTTAGCTGGGGCTGGGAGATTCATTAGCCATATCAGGCTGCAGAGTCTCAGATGCCACCAGGAAGTGCCGCTTCTCAGGCTGGGACACCATGTGACCTCCAGGCCTGTTGTGAGAGCCTGACCCACTCCACACTGGGCACAGGCATCTCCTGGGGAACCTGGAAGCTTCTTGTGACTAGGGGTGCGCCCCTGGTGCTTGGGGATGACTTTCCACTGGGCTTCTGTCACCTGTGTTCCTTCTTCCTACTGGGAAGGTGTTGGAGGGAGGGGAAGGAACCATGCTCTGACACACCCTGGAGCCCTTGAAATGCTTGATTAGCACTTTGAAGTTCCCCTGCACCTCAGACTTCAGAATATGAACTACTTGGCAAAGGTTTATTTTTTGCAGGGTTATTAGCCAAGGAGTTCCAAGGTGACATCATCCCAAATTTTGGGTAGCTTCTGTATTTAGTGACAGCATTCTATTAAAGAAGGAAAGGCCAGAGCAACCCATGTGGAGATGAAGGCAGAGGTCTGGGTGATGCAGCCACAGATTAAGAAAGACCTTGGGTGGCAGGGACTGGAAGAGGCTGGAAGGTCAAATATGGATCCCTCAGGGGACATCTGATCCTGTAGATACCTCATCTGAACTTTGACCCTTGGAGCTGTTACATAACAATCCATTATATCAAGAGCCACATTTCTCAATTTTAGTCCTAAATGAATAAAAATAGTATGAGACTTTGAAGAAAAGTCTGTTTCTAGGGGCCACCCATAACCCACAAACCAGGGTCCTCAGATCCTCTTGAATATTCTGTGAGCTGGTGACAGGGCCCCCAGTATTCTCAGTCAACCCCACTAAACAGATGCAGTCTCTGTGTCTCCCTGCCTTTCTTTGAGCAAAAAGAACCATGCTCCTGTCGAGTAAAAGTTAGAAAGTTGCCATTGGACATCGGAAAACAGAGAAAGAAACGGCAATTCCAATCCCAAGTCCTCTGTCATTGAAACTGCATTTACCCTTTCCAGTTCACAGAAGATAGTGTGGCCTTCTCAGACAGGAATGAATTAGAGGAGGGGATCCACGAAGCCATGGGCCAGAATGGCTTTACGTGAGGCTCATTTCCAAGACCAGAGGTAAAAACAGCTTCACCAGATACCTTCCGACTCTAGAGGGGATGAGGAGACGCAGGGTGAAGCGCATCTTCCGGGGGCAGCTTCTGGACTGAAATAATAACTGTTCCTATAATCGAATGAGGACGCTCTTACGAAGTCAGCCCCAGTCCCCGCAACCTCGCACATTTAAACACAATGATTACTGACAATCATCCACTTGAAAGCACTCCAGGCTCCTGTGTTCCTGTAGGAATGCATGAGAAATGAAAGCGGGGCTTTGCATTTTCTGCTGTGCTGCTCTCACTGGCTTTGCATCTGGACTGGAAATCTTCAGAGCTGGAAGGGGCGAGACCCTTCCCCATTTCATAGTTGGTTTAATGCACAGATTGGCCTGCAGAGAACATGTGTCAGACAACATGTGTGGATCCAGGCCCTAACCTGTGTGGGGACACAGCATGGGGACATCGTGGCTTGGGTACATGGCAGCTTGGACATGTTTTTGCCTTTGTGGAGAGGTCTTGGCAAAGCCGTGCCGTGAGGTCACTGTGTGCCCAGTTCGGGATCTACAGGGATGTCACACACTCTTGGAAGCCATTGCTTCTTTGCAGCAGTTTAGCAGGGCACCGCGTGACACCACCTCCCCAGCTGTTGAGTGTCTCCATACAGAGAGTGCCTCCTCCTGGCCACACCGAGGCTCACGTAGGTGTGAACTGTGAGTAAATTGTTTCTCACTGCTCTTCTTACATTATTTGCTGTTATTCCTCAATGGAAACCACTCCTGTCTACTGGGTTTCTCTCCTATGCCTCCCTCACAGGAAAGGACACAGGCTGCAAGGTTAGGAAGCCTGTTGCTCTGTGTAGCACTGGGAAGGAAGTCACTGGCTATCGTTATCAGGGAGGAGTGCTTCTTTAAGGTCTCCCCCCTCCTCAGCAGCCCCATCGAGGGTCAGCAGGTACGGGCTAATTGTTCAATTACAAGTGGAAGAGAGATGAAAGGGCAGGAAATGGCTGCCGTGGCCCCCGGAGGTAATATCTGCAGAAAAAGTAGTGCCCCAGAAAATGAAGTGCTAATGAATGTCCAGCCTCGGCTCCGAGGCAGGGGATCACCGCAGTGTGCGGGCAAACCCCCTTCCTGTGCTGAGGAGCTTGGTGGGTCAGGAGTGAGACAGGGCAGCCTTTCATTTTTAGGTCCTAGGTCTGGGCAGTGGAGGGATCAGGACTCCTGTGGTCAGGCTCGTCGTTTCCCTTATGGAGGTTCTGCGGCTTCTCTTGCTGCAAGGGCAGCTCTTCATCTGAGGGCTCTTTCTCTGCTCCTCTCAATTCTCCCAGGCTTGCAAATGGAAGTACACATCTATGGGCTTCAAGAAATGCAGGCCGGGTCATGTAGTATACCAGAATAGCCTTCTATAGCAAAAGGACCCTTGGTTATAAATGCTGAACGGGAAACTTCCCAAACTTTTACATAAGTGACAAGAATGAGGTTAAGTTAAGTGTCATTTTATTAAGAAAATTTAAGGGGTTGGGGATTTGGCTCAGTGGTAGAGCGCTTGCCTAGGAAGCGCAAGGTCCTGGGTTCGGTCCCCACCCCCGGAAAAAAAAAAAAAAAAAGAAAGAAAATTTAAGCCAGGTAGTGCTGGTGCACACCTTTAATCCCAGCACTTGGGAGGCAGAGGCAGGCACGTCTCTGAGTTCGAGGCCATCCTGGCCTACAGAGTTCCAGGATAGTGATGTTTACAACAAAGAAACTCTGTCTCAGTAAAATTTTCTCTCTCTCTCTCTCTCTCTCTCTCTCTCTCTCTCTCTCTCTCTCTCTCTCTCTCTCTCTGTGTGTGTGTGTGTGTGTGTGTTTCCCACATGTATGCAATATGCAATGTAGGTCTTCCCAGAATCCAGAAGAGGGTGTTAAGGTCTCTGGAGCTGAGCTCAGAGGTAGTTGTGAAATTTGTGAGATGCCTGATAAGAGTGCGGGGAACTCACTAGAGTCCCCTGAGCCATCTCTCCAGCCTCAGGTGTATATTTAAAGACAAAAACACAAGAGGTGCTACCACTGCCTGTTCTTTTCATTATACAGCCTTGCGGCCACGTGGGCGGGGTAGGCTCATGCCAAGGGATGGAGGAAGACTTGAATCCTTCGCTTTCATACAGCGCATTCTGCGTTTTGGAGATCCAGTGACCGTGAGATGACATCTTCCAGTTTTAGCAGCAGGTGGGTAGGCAAGGAGAAAATGCGGAAAGGGTAGACTTCTCCTCAGATTTGGTGCTCACTGCAGGTGCAATTTCTGCAACTTTGTGAGAGCCAGCATCTGACAGCCTTGTGTCAAGAGACTCTTGAATCCAGCTGCAGATCAGGCCGTGGAGGACCCCCGTGACATCATGTCAGGATGGGGCACTTGGAAGAGTGGTCACTTAAAGTGGACAATCAGCCGCCGCCGTCTCCCTGTTTTCCATTGTTGTTCATCCTCGTGCAGTTGATTAAGAATATGCCCCCCAGCTTGGAGGAAGCCCTGCTTCTGTGATCTTGCAATCGGTACCAACGTCTGACTTAAATGTGTTGCCAAGGAACAAAGGAAAGCCTCCATTAGGCAGGGAATGTCACGATAATTATTTCTGGTGTGAGCATCTGAGAATCACTTCTTAAGGTAGACTTTTTTGGGAGGCGCTGACGAGTGAATGCCGGCTGTAATAATCTGACGTGAAGCCTTTGTGATCTGACCAAATGAATGTCTAAGAGGGGAATTTATGGCGACGTCAGATCGTGCGCTACTTCATGAATGCGTTCCTTTTCGAATGTAAATGACAGAAAAATTATTCATTTATACCTATAATCAAACTACAAGTTTAACAGATAATAATGAAAATGCACACAAAAACTATTAAAATGACACCAGAAATATGGCTTCAATCAACAAAAGGGGAGACATTCAAAATGAGTCTCGAGAAGTTTAACAAAAAAAAAAGCCCGCCTGCATTATGTTGGATTGGGACTCTGGAACGGCAGGAGTGGTTTAATGGGCTGCAGATACTTCATAGAAAAATCACGCCCTGGGAAAGCATTTTTATGTAGTCCCCACTCCCCCTGCCCTCCACCATGATCTGAGTATTGCAGAGGGCATCACAGGATAATTGAGGAGCAAAGTCTCAAGTCAAAAGCTATAAGACCTACCCTGATTCCATCAGGAGAGTGGCTACTCCCAGGAGTTTAACTGGGGTGGGAGATGAAACTGAGCCATTCCCAGTTTGATGCTCTTGAGTTTTGAGCTTTGTATTGTGATTTTCCAGGCTTTGCTTTCTCACAGGAAACATACCTGATGTCTGTATTCACCTACTGTTCTCCCCACCAATGTCTGTGTCTACCCCCTGCTGTACTTCTTGTATTTGAGGGCCTCCTGCAGCCCCACAGCCAGAGAGAAAAGCTGACCAGATACGTCTAACCATTTAACAGTGAGGACAAACCACAACTCTAGGAAGTTAGTGAGTGGGTCATTTCACCAGCAGGTCTCCTCTCTGTGCCTTACCGTGTGGACGTCTTTGATTTCCTGTTTTTAATATGAAGGCTTTATCTAGCCCAAGCCAGTTGCTGCCTTGTCTAGTTTCTTAGGAACAGATGAGCATTGATTGTAAGTGTGTGTGTGTGTGTGTGTGTGTGTGTGTGTGTGTGTTCTCCCCCCTTTCAATAATAACAGAGGACTCACCTTTATTAGTTTTTTCTTGACGAATATTTCTCTCTCCTTCACCATTAAAGAGTTAAATGGTGGTGTGCCTTGGTGGCCTGTTCTTTTCTCTGATACATTCCCACCAACCTTCAGGTCTCCTGGTAACCCCTTCTATTGACCTCTCCCTCCACATTGGTGCACACCTACTTCTTTTTTTTTTTTTATATTTTTTTTTTTATTATTAACTTGAGTATTTCTTATATACATTTCGAGTGTTATTCCCTTTCCCGGTTTCCGGGCAAACCCCCCCCCCCCCCCTCCCCTTCCTTATGGGTGTTCCCCTCCCACCCCTCCCCCCCTTGCTTCCCTCTCCCCAACAGTCTAGTTCACTGGGGGTTCAGTCTTAGCAGGACCCAGGGCTTCCCCTTCCACTGGTGCTCTTACTAGGATATTCATTGCTACCTATGAGGTCAGAGTCCAGGGTCAGTCCATGTATAGTCTTTGGGTAGTGGCTTAGTCCCTGGAAGCTCTGTTTGGTTGGCATTGCTGTACATATGGGGTCTCGAGCTCCTTCAAGCTCTTCCAGTTCTTTCTCTGATTCCTTCAACGGGGGTCCTGTTCTCAGTTCAGTGGTTTCCTGCTGGCATACGCCTCTGTATTTGCTGTATTCTGGCTGTGTCTCTCAGGAGCGATATGCATTCACTTTTTGATCATCCGTCTTGAGTTTCATTTGTTCTAGGCATCTAAGGTAATTCGAGCATTTGGGCTAATAGCCACTTATCAATGAGTACATACCATGTATGTCTTTCTGTGATTGGGTTAGCTCACTCAGGATGATATTTTCCAGTTCCAACCATTTGCCTACTTGAATTTCATAAAGTCATTGTTTTTGATAGCTGAGTAATATTCCATTGTGTAGATGTACCACATTTTCTGTATCCATTCCTCTGTTGAAGGGCATCTGGGTTCTTTCCAGCTTCTGGCTATTATAAATAAGGCTGCGATGAACATAGTGGAGCACGTGTCTTTTTATATGTTGGGGCATCTTTTGGGTATATGCCCAGGAGAGGTATAGCTGGATCCTCAGGCAGTTCAATGTCCAATTTTCTGAGGAACCTCCAGACTGATTTCCAGAATGGTTGTAGCAGTCTGCAACCCCACCAACAATGGAGGAGTGTTCCCTTTTCTCCACATCCTCGCCAGCATTTGCTGTCACCTGAGTTTTTGATCTTAGCCATTCTCACTGGTGTGAGGTGAAATCTCAGGGTTGTTTTGATTTGCATTTCCCTTATGACTAACGATGTTGAACATTTCTTTAGGTGTTTCTCGGCCATTCGGTATTCCTCAGCTGTGAATTCTTTGTTTAGCTCTGAACCCCATTTTTTAATAGGGTTATTTGTCTCCCTGCGGTCTAACTTCTTGAGTTCTTTGTATATTTTGGATATAAGCCCTCTATCTGTTGTAGGATTGGTAAAGATCTTTTCCCAATCTGTTGGTTGTCGTTTTGTCCTAACCACAGTGTCCTTTGCCTTACAGAAGCTTTGCAGTTTTATGAGATCCCATTTGTCGATTCTTGATCTTAAAGCATAAGCCATTGGTGTTTTGTTCAGGAAATTTTTTCCAGTGCCCATGTGTTCCAAATGCTTCCCTAGTTTTTCTTCTATTAGTTTGAGTGTATCTGGTTTGATGTGGAGGTCCTTTATCCACTTGGACTTAAGCTTTGTACAGGGTGATAAGCATGGATCGATCTGCATTCTTCTACATGTTGACCTCCAGTTGAACCAGCACCATTTGCTGAAAATGCTATCTTTTTTTCCATTGGATGGTTTTGGCTCCTTTGTCAAAAAATCAAGTGCCCATAGGTGTGTGGGTTCATTTCTGGGTCTTCAATTCTGTTCCATTGGTCTATCTGTCTGTCTCTGTACCAATACCATGCAGTTTTATCACTATTGCTCTGTAATACTGCTTGAGTTCTGGGATAGTGATTCCCCTGAAGTCCTTTTATTGTTGAGGATAGTTTTAGCTATCCTGGGTTTTTTGTTATTCCAGATGAATTTGCAAATTGTTCTGTCTAACTGTTTGAAGAATTGGATTGGTATTTTGATCACACCTACTTCTTGATGCCAGTCTTTCCTCAAAGTCCCACCTGCACCATCTACCTCCATACTTAGAATGTGGCTATGCCTCGTGGCTTCCTAGCCTGTACCAGCTACCCTTCCCTCACCTCACTCTGCTGTTCCCAAATGTTATCCTTGGCCAAACAACACTGTCATCTACCTCCATACTACAAGCAAGTGTCGGATGGGCTGTATGGGGGTTCTTAGAATGGCCCTTGGGATCTGTGAACGTGACCCTATTAGGAGAAGGAACATTTGTGGTGCCGGAGCCAAGATCATCCTGGATCCCCCAAGGGACACCTAATCTGATGACGTAGGTCGTTTACTGAGTCAGGAGGATTAGGAGTTCAAGACCATCCTTGGATACAAAGCAAGTTCAAGGGAAAACAAACCCTCAAGGAACGAAAAACAAAAACTAGGAATGCATGGCGTCTGTACTCCTGGCATTTGGGAGGAAGGTAGATGCAGGACGATCAGGTTCAAGGCCAGCTTGCACTCCCAGAGCTCTGTTTCAAGCAACAGTAACTACTGCCGCCAGTGCCATTGCCATTACCTCCAAAAAGCAAAACGGGATGTAGAGTACAAATCAGGAGGCAGTGAGAAGACTGAGGCAGACTGGAGCTGAGCTAGAAGCCACAGATGTTCTACAGACTGCCATGACAGAACAGGCATGGAGAAAACCCAGTCTGTAACCACGAGATGACATTTGCTGCCTCTTGGTCTCTGGAACACCACGACCTTCAAAGGAAGGCTGAGCCGATGAGTTGGGGCATGGTTACTCCTTCTTTTCCTTGGCCATTCCTTTTCCTGGCTTGTGGCCAACAGTGTTCTGACTGCTGTCTGCATGGGGATATGGTGGCTCTTTGGCAGCTGGAACAGTGACCAGCTCAGACATCAGGTCCTCACGACTCAGAGCCATCCTTAGGGGTATGAGCCTGCTCATTGCTTCAGAACTGAAGGCTCTCCTGCTGGAGAACTAGCTTTGGCAGTTGTTCCAGATGGAGTTCTCCTCTCCTGGAGTCATGGGAGGAGTCATTAGGAGAGAACGGTGAGGAAGGCGATCAGAACTCCTGAGTAAGGAGAAATGACACCCAGTGGCTTATAGAGCCCTGCAGAGCCACCAGCTCCTCTCCACTCTTGCCCTTTTGCATGTTCAGTGGACTGCTAGGCAGAACCCATCTTCCTTCTCTTCCCATTGCCCTGTCTTGCCCATTTCTCTTATCACGTTGATGGCCAGGGTGCAGGTTGTACCACCTCTATGCTATCTATAGAAGGCGGGCATTAGTTACCAGAAGGGTCCATCCACTGCAATGCATTTGGAATAACAATTCTGTTCATAGGAGGTACAGGGGCTAAACCACCAACCAAAGAATACACATGGAGGAACCCATGGCTCCATTCGCGTATGTAGCAGAGGATGGCATTGTCTGGCATCAGTACGAGGAGAGTCCCTTGGTCCTGTGAAGGCTCAATGCCCCAGTGTAAGGGAATGCCAGGGTGGTGAGGTGGGAGTGGGTGGGTGGGAGAGGGAGCATCCTTATAAAAGCAGGGAGAGGGGTGATGGGGGGGAACCAGGAAAGGGGTAACATTTGAAATGTAAATACATAAAATGTCCAATTTGAAAATTAAAAACATAGGAGGTAAAGTTTATGTGGCCCTACCTGTTATGAACCAGCAAGTCACCACCCCATCCTTTTTCCTCTTGCTTCCCTATTGGACATCATGTGGCTTCCAGTGTCTTCCCTGAATACCAAACTGAAGATGGGCTTGGAGCCTGTCCTGGGCTACATGGAAGGCACTGGTTTTTAGATGCCAACCTGCAGGAGGCCCAGAGTCTAGTTCTTCTCTGTGATATTCTATGCCTTGGGGATTGATTAAAGCTCTCCAGAGTGGTCCCAGGGTCTCCAGGAAAGAAATTAATTCTAAGTTGCATGTCCCAATTGCCTTATTATTTATGATATATATGAATATGCATGTATGTTTGTGTGTATTCACGTGTGTTTATGTGGGTGCATGCCTGAATATAGAGGACAAAGGTCACCGTCATATGTCATTCCTTTGGTGCTGCCCCCTGTTTTTGAGACCTCATTCTCTGGGGATCAAACTCATGTCCCCATACTTGCAAGACAGTCCCTCCATCCACCGAGCCACCCTCTTAGCCCCGAACTGTGAAGCCTTTGCTCAGTAAACTTGGAGGATTGGCAAGAGGCATGCAGGTAACTACAGCACGCTGGCTGTTTGAATTGACAAGCTTCAGGCTCAGTGCAAAACCCTGTCCCTACCCCAAGGTGGAAAGTAGCCAAGGAAGGCACTCTGGCCTGCACATGTCTGTGCACACCTACACCCACTGCCGGTGCACGGCAAGCCACTCCCACATCACGTGCAGAGGCAGACCCTGCTCCCGCCTTATGATCCTCCATTTTCTCAGTGCTCTGTTTGCCTGTGTCACCTGTCGCTGCTTGATGTCCTCTCTCCTGCAACCTTATTCCCATGTCTCCTTTAGTTCAATATCTATAATTTCTCTGTGAAGAAGCTGCCTCCTACCTCTCTCCCTGCTCTCAGGGTCAGGCAGGAGCTGTGGACAGTGACTCTTTAGGTGGTCGCCGGTGCGTGCTCTCAGACAGTGGGAAGGAAACGGTTGGTGAGATGAAAGACCTCTTTGAAAGCTGTGCACCCAGCAGTACTGGGCTAACAAGGGGGTATTTGAACACAGGGCCTTCTGCACAGGACACCCTTGGGGGCAATGTCAGCCACAAGCCTGCTCTTTTGCTGTTTTTTTTTGTTTTGTTTTGTTTTGTTTTTTGTTTTTTGTTTTTTTGGCTGTAGCATTTTCTTTTGGCACCTTATGCTCTGTAAACTCACGCCTCTCTTTCAAGTGGCCCTAAATCTGTTCTGAAATACAGACTTAAAACTATGAATCAATCTTAAAGTTTGTCTAGGACATTTGTTAATTCTAGGATGTTAGTTGTAAGGTTTTATGGAAGAAAGGGTAATCTAGAGGAGGATAATTTTCATGGATTTAATTTGGGTAAATGTAGACATTTTCCCTCCAAAATTTTTACAACTAGATTTCACAAAAAAGCTTGTGACAGAACACTACATATATATGTGTATATTTAAAAGTACATTTGCAAATTGTTTGTCTTATTCGATCATTATAAAGGAATGGAGTTGAACAATGCAGGTAGAAAAGTTGAAAACTCCCTTTATCTGATCCTTCTCTACCAACAAAAGTATTTAAGTATTCACAAAGTTACTTCCTTTTATCTATCAGGCAACCTCTTTCTATTCTAACATTTCCTGCGTTCGAAAGCATTCATCTATATCTTTATCTTCATAGAGATGTATCTTAGACAATAGCTGTACCCACATATGAATACCTATATGTCCTACAAAAGCTGCTTGGGGGATTGACGAGATGGCTGAAGTGGCTAGAGTACTGCCTGCCATTAGAGAGGACCCAGGCACAATTCCCAACACCCACAGGGAAGCTCACGCTGGTCTGGACCTCCAGTTGCAGGGGCTTTGACACCACACCCCTCTCTGGCCTCCATGGGCATTAGGCACACTCAATGACCAGACCTACAGGCATGCAAAGCTCCCATCACATTTAAATCATTGAAAATGACCAAGTTCTTGAGGGTAAAGGGCTCACATTGGAACTACCCCCAGATAAACATTTTTGCTTTTGCCTCCGCACGATGCATTGATTTTTAGCCATTTCTACATACTGTAGAGTAATTTTACAGAGACATCTGGAAGCTATGTTAAACTTTCATTTGCGAAGGCCCGCAAAACGAGGGTATTCAAGTGGAAAAATTAGTTTTGTGACTTGGGACTTGAGAAGCGAAATCCATTTGTCAGTCAGTCAGCTTCCCCTCTGGTGAGGACATCTGCCCACCTGTTTCCCCTCACACAAATATCTCTAGAATCAGTCCAGTTTAGGAGACTTCTGTGGTTTTTGTGAAGACCTAGTTTGTGGAAAAATTATGACCCAGGAGAGAAAAGCAAGAAAACCCAGAGCTGGGAGCAACCTGGCGGTCTTTACTTCATTCCTGTCCCAGAGGCCTTAATGACAGTGGGCAGGTCCTCAGGGCATGGGAAGCTCAATGCCAGAGGTTCAAGGACAGGTAAAGACCAAAGATGGACACTGGATGTCTTCATCAGATACTTCTCACCTTAGTTCTTGCAACAGGGTCTCTCACTGAACCCGCAACTCACCCCTGCTAGCCAGCAAGCTCTCAATAGCTCTCTCTCTTTCTCTAGCTAGGACTGTAGGCACGTGCCACCACACCCAGCTTTTGACATGGTACAGGGGAACTCTATCTACTCACTGTAGCATCTTCCGAGGACTGTCTATGGGTTTTGCGTCAGTTTCCCCACCTCCAACAATGCACCTGTGGACACTGCGTGGAAGTGGCAGGTGTTACCAGATGGCGGGAGCCCAGCCCCGTGGAACACATCTGCATGTCCTTGTGGTGGGACGCACATCTTGTGTGACTGATAAAATAAATGCACCAGTAGCCCCTAACTTTTGTATTCAATATACGAGTTGGTAAGGCTTTATTTCAACAACTTCAATCATGCATTACACCAAAGATTATCATATAGTCTATCTTCTGTTGGCGGGTGATGGGTACAGGGTACCGGCAGCGTCTGCTGGTGGGTCTCACCATGTTTCTACTCTTGCAGCATCCGTATTCAGGTAGATGTGCAGGGATCAATAGCACCCACTCCTAAAGATGTCATTTCACTCCCTGCATTTAAACCTATATAAAGGGTGAAGGAATAAAACATGATTGTAGCCAAAGCAAAACAAATTCTAACAAAATAGTTACCAAATATGCATATGCAAAATAATTGAGTTTAGATTTAAATGCTTCCACGTTCTTTTTCTTGTACTTTAAAATGACCAAAATATTTATATGTATAAGTTAATGTATATTAACTAAGGGTATTGAATAAATATAAACTAGGAAATTCTTTAAAACTGAAAATTTAACATTTCTTGGAACTGTTTAAATTTGGGGAACTTTAATGAAATACAAAGCATGTGATATGTAATATAAGAATAAATTTACAATTCGAAGCTCACATTGTGACATCACAAACTATGTTAGCATTTTTCTATTCTGTGATAAAACACCGTGACCAATGGCAATTTAAGGAAGGGTTTATTTTGGCTTACGGTTTCAGAGGGTGTGGAGTCCATCATGGAGGTATGGGGGGGCATGCTGGCAAGTGGCAGGCATTAGGACAGGAGCAGGGGCCTCCAGCAAGCCACATCTCTTAAACCTCCCCAAACAGGTATGCTATTCTCTTTAGATCGAGTGTTCAAATGTTTTAGCCAATGGAGGACACTTCTCATTCCAACCCTCACCTACTGTGGCAAATGTTCTTAAGGACAAGGAGTCCTGGGATATTGCACAAGCAGAGACTCACTGGAAAGGATCCAGGCAGGGCAGTGAAGGCTTAAAACCCACACCTTTGCCTCCTTCATACCTGCAGTTAGCCAGGGCTCCTGCTCACCCTTCTGCCCAGCCTCCTCTGATACCTTTGCTGCATCCTGGTGTTGTGGTCATATCTCAGGTCACCCAATGCAATACCCTTTAGCCATAAAAGTTCCGGAGAGATTAAGGATACAAGACACATATTTCAATATAATAAAAACAATTTACAGCAAGCCCATAGACAATACCAACCTAAGAGATTTTTAAGGCAATTCCACTAAAATCAGGAACAAGACAAGGTTGTTCATTCTCTCCATTTCTCTTTCATGTTGTGCTTGGATTCCTAGCAAGATCAATAAGACAACTGAAGGAGATCAAGGGGACACATATTGGAAAGGAAGAAGTCAAAGAATCTTTGTTTGGAGATGATATGATAGTACATATGCGGGACCCTAAAAATCCCACTTGGAAACTCCTACAGCAGATAAACACTTTCAGCAAATAACAGAAACCGAAATTAACAAAACAAACACAAAAACAAAGAAACAAAATCAAAAGAGCAACTCTCCTATACACAAATAACAAATGGATCGAGGGAAAAAATCAGATAAACGCCATCCACAATCGCCTCAAATATTACTAAACGTCTAACTGAGAAAGTAAAAGGTTTGTATGATTAAAAACATTGAGATGCTGGAAAAGAAATTGAAAGAGATACCAGAAGGTGGAAAGATCTCCCACACTCAGGGATCAGTAGGATTAATACAATAAAAATGGCCACCCTACCAAAAACAATCTGCAGATTCAATGGATTCCCACCAGCGAATGGTGCTAGTCAAACTGAATAGCTGACTATTCAAGAAGTCAATAGATCCTGCATTAGTTGGGCTTCTCTGGAGTCACAGAACTTATGGGTAGTCTCTACATAGTAAGGGAATTCGTTATGGTGACTTACAGACTCCACAATGGTCATCTATGAATGGGAAGTTCAAGGATCTAGTAGTTGCTCAGTCCCACAAGGCTGAATTAATGATGATGATGATGGTGGTGGTGGTGGTGATGATGATGGTGGTGATGGTGATGATGTGGTGGTGGTGGTGATGATGGTGGTGATGATGATGGTGATGATGATGATGGTGATGATGGTGGTGGTGGTAGTGATGATGGTGGTGATGATGATGGTGGTGATGATGATGGTGATGATGGTGTTGGTGGTGGTGATGGTGATGATGATGATGATGATGATGATGATGATCTCACTGAGGATTGGTAGGTTGCATGCCCCAGCAGTAGATGGCCAACAGACAATGAAGTTGGGCATCTTTGGGGGTTCCTTGTCTTATAATATCATGTCAGTTGTTTCATCTGATCTTCTATAGAAGTGGATTCCAACAGATGTGCTGGCAAAGTAAACATAAGCAGGAGAAGAAGAGCAAATCTTCCTTCTTCCAATGTCCTTATATAGTCTCCACCGGAAGGCGTGGCTCAGAATAAAGGTGGCAACCACCACGCCTGGATCTGGGACTCGCATTGTACCAGGCTGACCTTAACTCAGAGATCTCCCTGCCTTAGTCCCTGGGATTAAAGGTGTGCACTTGCCTGGGCCTATGCTTTTCACAGCCACTATGCCTCAAGATCTCCGTGCAAAGATCCAGGTCAGAAACCTGTGTCTCCCAGCCTCAAGATCTGGATCACAGGGGAGCCCTCCAATTCTGGATTGTAGTTCATTCCAGATAGAGTCAAGCTGACAACCAGGAATAGCCATTACAGATCCATAATCATCCCTGCATAAAACTGTACTCCAAATGGGTCAGAGACTTCACCATTAAAATAGGATACACTGAATCTGAAAGCTAGCATCTTTGGTATAGCAAGGCTCTCTGCATAACCAAAGAAGTGTAAACACTAAGCCAGACGCAAACCTTTGGATCCACAATGGTGTTCTGCAAGATATGCTAGGGCAACAGTGGCACCAAGCTGTGGTGACCAACCCATCTCTGATTTGACTTAAGACCCAGTCCGTGAGTTGGAACCCTTAACTCATACTGCCTGGGTGACCATAAGCCTGAGACTGGACAGGAGACAAGGGACCTGTGGTAGAGCCAACTATTGCTGCTCTAATAAAAGAATGCGGCAATAAAAAGACTCCCAATGACATCTGCTATGTTCATAGACCACCAGTGTCTAGTTCAGCCACCGTCACAGTAGCTTCCTCCTGTAGTAGACGGGAACTAGTATAGGGACCTATCCCCAGACAAAGAGAATCAGAGACCTTGGAACACTCAGCCCTACATGGAATGTCTCCATCAAATCCTTCTTCTCGGGGCTTAGGGAACCCCGTGGAAGAGAAGGGGAGAGCAGAAAAGCCAGTGGAATGAAGGGGAAATGACGGAAAGAAGGAACTCTAAATCAACAGAATGAATGCACATGTGAACTTACAGGGACGGAGACTGCGTGCACAGGCCTGCACTAACCAGGGTCTTAGAGCTGAAAGAGGAAGTGGACTCCTGTCCCCATCCATAAACCAGGAGCTCTCCCCAATGGAGAACCTGCAAAGGAAAATGCGATTTTCTCAAGAGAACCCCACATTCAGATACTCTGACCCAGAATTGTCCCTGCCTAAAAGAACTACAGGGACAAAAAATGGAGAAGAGACGGAGGGAAAGGAGGTCCAGTGACTGGCCCAAAGTGGGATCCAGCACCAGGGGAGGCTCCAAGGCCTGACACTATTACTGTTGCTATGGTGTACTTACAGACAGGAGCCTAGCATGGCTGCCTCCGAGAGGCCCAACAAGCAGCTGAATGAATCAGATGCAGATATTTACATCCAACCAATGGCCAGAAGCTGGGGACACCTGTGGTTGAATTAGGGAAAAGGCTGAAAGAAGCTGAGGAGGAAGGCGACCAGCAGTCTCAACTACCCTGAAACCCAAGATCTCTCAAACACTGGACCACCAGCCAGGCAGCATATACAAGCTGATATGAGGCCCCTAACACATATACTGCAGAGGACTGCCTGGCCTGGCCTCAGTGAGAGAAGATGACCTAATCCTCTTGAGACTTGAGGCCCCAGGGAGTGGGGAGGTCTGGTGGAGTGGGGGTGGGGTGGGGACATCCTCTTGGAGATGGGGGAGGAGGAATGGGATGAGGAACTGTCGGAGGGTGGACCAGGAGGGGGATAACGACTGGACTGTAAAAAAAAGATTTAATAATGATGATGATGGTGGTGGTGGTGGTGATGATGATGATGGTGGTGGTGGTGGTGGTGATGGTGATGGTGGTGGTGGTGGTGGTGGTGGTGGTGATGATGGTGATGGTGGTGGTGGTGGTGGTGGTGGTGATGGGTGATGGTGGTGGTGATGGTGATGGTGGTGGTGGTGGTGGTGGTGATGGTGATGATGGTGGTGATGGTGATGGTGGTGGTGGTGGTGGTGGTGATGATGATGATGATGATGATGGTGGTGGTGGTGGTGATGGTGGTGGTGGTGGTGATGATGATGATGATCTCACTGAGGACTGGTAGGCTGCATGCCCCAGCAGTAGATGGCCAACAGACAATAAAGTTGGGCATCTTATAATATCATGTCAGTTTTTAAAACAGTATTATTTTATTTTATTTGTATATTTTTAATTTTTCCTCTCTTTTTACCCTATACATCCCTCACATACACATTATGACTTTTGGCGCAGTGGTTTTGTTTGTTTATTTGTTTATTTATTTTTTTACAGTATTCTTGAGTGTGCGAATGAGTGGGTCCGGGTGTCTATGACTAACAACACCGGGCTGACCTCTACTCAGGAAGGAAAGTGCTCGCTGTAAATATACCATGGTTTAGTGGAAGTCGTGCTGGGAGTTGGTTTCAAATCCTTGCCCAAGCCAGGCAGGTACTCAGTAGGCTACACCCTCTGCCCTGTGCAATATTTAATTTGATTAAACATTATAGCCTTTCCCTAATTCAACCACAGGCTGCTGGCCATGGGTTGGGTGTAAGTATCTGCATCTGGCTCTTTGAGCTGCTAGTAGGGCCTCTCAGAGGGCAGCCATGCTAGGCTCCTGTCTGCAAGCATAGCATAGCATCAGTAATAGTGTCAAGGGACCACACTGACAATTACCTAGGCAACCTAGGTTAGCATGGTGTACAGCACAGGGCTCACACAGTAAGATGACATTTTTGTATAGTCAATGCCTGTCCTTGAGTGTAAAAAACAGTCTCTTCTGGTCCCAGGCACCGTGGGACCCTCGGCTTACCCTGCAGACATGGCCAAGCCAAGAACCACACCACACACAACCAGTCCTGCAAATGGCACAGAAATGGCATCAAGAAACCCCGGTCACGAAGATACGGATCTCTTAAGGGGGGTCGACCCCAAGTTTCTGAGGAACATGTGCTTTGCCAAGAAGCACAACAAGAAAGGCTTGAAGAAGATGCCGGCCAACAATGCCAAGGCAGTGAGTGCTCAAGCAGAGGCCAGCAAGGCCCCTGTGAAGCCTCAGGCCATCAAGCCCAAGATGCCACAGGGCCCCAGCCGCAAACTCAGCCGTCTGGCCTTCATCGCTCACCCCAAGCTTGGGAAGCTACACGGCTAAGGGTCATAGGCTCTGCTAACCAAAGCCCAAGCTTCAAACCAAGGCAGAGGCCAAAGCTCCAGCTAAGGCCCAGGCTTCCGCTCCAGCTCAGTCTCTCAAAGGTGCCCAGGCCCCTGTGAAGGCCGCATAGAAAAGGCTCCTGCCAGTGTGAAGACAGACGGACAGCTGTGACACACCTACCTACACAGTATGTGCAGATGACCGGTGTCCTGTGCTGTTTTTACAAATAAACTTGAGACAAGAAAAAAAAAGTGTAAGAAAACAAACCATCGAACAAACAGACGAGGAGGAGGGGTCTTCAGGGTCTTTTAGGGTCTCCCAGTGGCCTTGACAGGTGGATGAGACACTCCACCGAGGAATCAGACAGAACATGAGATACTGGAAATCAGAGGGAAGAGTCTGCCTGTGTGTAGTTAGGAGGAAATCAGACCTTCCAAAACATGAGGGTGACTAGCGAGGAATAGAGGTGCCGCTGTGATGGGAAGGAGGGTGTTTAGGACACTCTGGGCACTAGGACATGAACGGTGGGACTTGGCAACATGGGGCCTTAGGCTGGGCCTCAGGATCTATTCCTGATGGCGGATGGAGGTAAATGCAAGAACTTACAATACGAGAAGTCAGGGGGAGTCGGGCTGAGAAAGCAGCTTTCTACCCATCTCAGGTCGGCTCTGCATGCTGGGTTGTTTTTTGTGTTTTGTGTTTTGTTTTTGTTTTTGTTTTTCAGATCAAGGCACAAAATAATTAGACGAAGAAATTATAAACATTACTGGAAATTACTACAAAGCATCTCCAGGGCTTTTACAGCACTCTTTAGACAAACACAGACTGTAGCAGGAAGACCACACTTGCTGACAGAACATACCACACCGGTCTGTCCCTGAGGCTGTTTCAATTCTGCAGAGGGGACCAGAGACAGGGCCAGAGACTCATTGCTGATGCTGTGACAACCTCAAAGCTGTCCTGCCACTCACTTCATGTGAATCTGGAAGGAGAACAACCACTGTGGGTGACCTCCTAGGGCAGCTCCCCTCCCCGTCTCCTCCCAGGGGGAGAGCCTAAGGAAATGACTGCAGATACCTCAGGGCAGCAACTCCACCACCTGGCCAGCCACAGCCCACACATGTGCCCACCCCTGAAGTACTACTGTCCTACTGTGGATGGGTCAGGAGTTGCCCAGGCTACTCCTCACGGCACGGAAGGTAGCCATCGTGGGCAAACAGGACTTCCCCTTTAAAACCAATGAGCACCCAATGGCCGGGCCTGGCTCTTCAACGTCGTGCTCCAAAGGCAATTGGATGATCTGTTGGAGATGCAGGGCTGAAGGACGAAGGCATCCCTGGGATCATTCAGGAGACTCTGTCCTGGAGTGTCCCTCCCAGAGGCCACTGCTCATCTGACATATCCTGACCATGCTTACGGCTGTAGATACGTTGGGGGTAGAGATGGTCTGGGTAGTAGCCATGGTGGGCACTGCATTTTCATATGCCCCCAGCTTGTCATTCTGCACATGGGTAACAAGTGACACCGCACACTAGAAAACAAAGCACCCATCCAGGCTGTGCCCCAACTGGGAGAGCTGATAATCTGTGAGGCTACAGGGCCAACCCTGCACAGGCCGTGCATGGCCTGGGTGGGTCTGAAGATACCCAGGAGGTGATCTATGGGATTCAGCTGTGCCACCTCAGAGCGCCAGATCTGGGGAGAGGAGCTGCCTTCCCCACATCCGGCAGAGCCTTCTTTGCTCACAGCCGGCGTTGCCTTTTACTTTGCATGAGTGTGGGAGCCACAGGTGTTCCACATGAACGGCGATGAGCGTGCACTCGCCTGACGTAGGAGGACCCTCAGTCCCCTTTCCCTTTCCGCCTCGACACCACCCTCAGCAAGAAGCTGGTGTTTTGCACGAGTTCAGCTCCTTAGAAGGAAGGTTCTTACGAGTGTAAATTTTAAATGGGATCTTTGCCGCTATCTCGCGTTGCAGGCCGATTAGTCATTCGAACCTTGTTCTTCTTAGCTGTAGAAGGAAACTGAATAAAACCAAATGGTTGGTTTCTCCTGTGAATTATGGAAGGGTCAAGTTGCTCTTGTCGCCATATAAGATGGACGTTGGGCATTAGTGGGGACAAAAAAGGTGATAAGCCATTTGGTGTTAACCATAACTGTCAGAAGTCAGAATCTCCTCAATCAAGGTTCCGCAAGGCAGTGGACCATTGTTCTACACTGTTCTGCTCTTATCTACACATCTGAGCATGAGAACTGGGCTCTGGGCTTCGGGGATCCATGTGTGGAGCACAGGCCGCAGTCACTCTGCATTTGCACTTTTGCCTTTGGATCTATTACTAGTTTGTTGTTTCCTGTTCCCTCTTCTTCTCTGTGTTGACCTCTTCCTTTCTCTTTTTTCTCTTTCTTTCTTTTTTCCGGAGCTGGGGACCGAACCCAGCACCTTGCGCTTGCTAGGCAAGTGCTCTACCACTGAGCTAAATCCCCAACCCAACCTCTTCCTTTCTAATATGAAGGCAGCAGTAGTGAGGCATAGGTATACTAGTAAACCATGTGTCTTCATATAACATATTCATATATACACATACATATTTAAGTCTATAATGCGGTAAGCTAGGTATGCCTATGCCTGAGAAGTCACTGCCACCATCAGATGATTGGGTCGTTTCCTTAAAAGATGTTCTTTATATTTCCTCCTTTCCCTGTAGAAATCAAACTGTGAGTTTGTTTGAATTTCCACAGTGTTCAGTGCCCAGGACCTGCTCCCTGTGCTACGGGAATGGCTTCAGTGTTTTTCTCAGATCCATTTGTACTATAGGGGGCACCGCCCAATATTCTTGGCTACGGAACATTCCCTAGAATGGAAAGTCAGTCTGCTGATCATCTGGGGGGATAACAGGGAATTCTCTGGGCTCAGGCCATTGCAAACAATCTGAGGTGAACATTCACGCATGGGCTTTTGTGCGTACATATTGTTTTATTTCTCTTGACTATGGGGCACACGTAACCTGAGGCAGGATGGCTCAGCCGCTGGCTCACTGACTTTGCAGGGATGCTGTGGAAACCGAAGTTCACTCATATCATCTCTGTCCCAATAGATAAAGGGCTGGTCAGGGCGCAGTGTGACCATGGCTATGCCTGCCACACTCAGCCACTGCTGGTGCTGCCAGGATTTGCAGACAGATTTGTCACCTGTTCTCATGGCTCCCTGAGTGATGGACAGCGGACCCGAGTCCTGGAGTCATGGCCTCATGAAACTTCCTGTAGAGGTTCCCTGGAGAAGGCAGAGCACACACTTATTCCTTGGCCGGAAGTTGAAGTGAAAGTGCCAAGCACGGAAGTGTAAATTTCAGCAGAGGTCTGTCCACTGTGTGACAAGTCCTGAAGTTCTCTGAAAAGGTGTCAGGGTGCAAACAGACCTGGCCTTTACTTGCCTGCTTGTTGTTGGCGTGCCCTGGGACTGATGGCCCTTGGGCTCCATAAACCTCATTGTTTCGATACCCCCAGGACCAGTGCGTGGTCACCACACTGCTTAAATCCAGTGCTTCAGAGAAGTAAGGAGAGGCACCTGGGCTCAGTGGGGCAAAGTTGTGGGGTGGGATGGGATCCAGCGCTCAGATGTGAACGACATTCCAACCCAGCATGCTCTGAATCCCGGGGAACTTTCTTGGCTGCTTACCTACCTAACCTACACTTTAAAAAATACCACTGCTAAAAACATCTCAGTTACGGAGAAATCTGAGGTTCAGTTCTCTAGAATATAAGACACAAACTCAAAATGATCAGGAAAGGAGGGGACATTAACCCCTGTACTTGCTGTTGGAGGATGGGTGTCATCCGGGGTGGGCTTTGAGGTTTCAGAGGCTCAAGCCAGGCCCAGTGACACTTTCTTTCCGTGCTGCCTGTGGATCTAGATTTAGAGCTCTCAACTGCCTTTCCAGCACCGTGCCTGCCTGGAGGCTGCCACGCTTCTCGCCATGATGATAATGGACTTAGAACTCTGAATCTGTAAGCGAGCTCCAATTAAAGGTTTTCCTTTATAAGAGTTTCTGTGGTCATAATGTCTGTTCACAACAGTAGAACACGACTAAGTGACTTTGATGTGATTCTAGGTGGATATTTTCTTTATGATTTGTTGGACTCTTTAGGACATGTTGGGGTATAGATCCTGCAGAGGTGGACAAAGACTGTATTAGTCTTGGATAAGATCCTATCTTTCTGTCGGCTTTTCATTGGTTAAAAGAGCTTTCCCAGAGTCCTCTCCTCTCTCTTGAGTGAGTGGGCACATAAAGACTATCTATCACCTTGACCTTGGTTCCCACCTTGCACATACACACTTTTCCACACCCAACCTGCCCTACACACACACACACACACACACACACACACACACACACACACACACACACACAGAGTCATGGATTTGAAGGTTGAGTGGGAAGATGGTTGGTCCTAGTTTCTCTTTGTCTACAGAAGCTCAATGAGACTCCGTGGGAAGCTCAACTCTTCAAACTTCCCAGGTGGTGAAAGGAAGAAGCTAGTGGGAGGCATCAGCCATGTTTAGGGAGGAGGGAGAGTTACCGAAGCACAAGTGAGCTTTCTGCTCCTTCTTTCTCCTCCCCTCTGGACTGAGGGCTGTGAGGATGGGATAGGCACAGACAGAGGTATACAAATTATCTGCAGTTTTAGGAGAGTCCAGGAATATGTGGGGTGATGATGAGGGACATGGAGTCAAAGAGAACTAGGTGACATTGCTGGATCAGCTCGGTATGTCACTGGGTCTGTCTAGGCAGCACCAATAGGAGCTCCTTCAAATAAACTTTCACAAAAATGGCACCCAAAGCGAAGAGTGATCTGCGGATCATAGGCCGTCCTGGTGGCCTTTGCTTTTGAACGGATAACGCAGAGTGTCTTCCTAGAAACTCGTACATTTCCTCTCACGAAAGGGCAGGGGAGCCTAAAGCCTGCACAATGCTTTCAGCATTTCAGCTGCTGCAGCCTGCATGGATGGTGCATGGGTGGAAGGAAGGGGAGAGTTAGGACAGGACTCTGGAGACAGAAAACAATGGCGTCAGCTGAGGGGGCTGTAATACGCCTGACTGCCAGGGCTCACAAAGACATTCTCTTTTGAATATCCCACCATGCATCTCCCCTGTGAACTTCTTCTGTATGCTTCTGTTTACTAGTAGGTGTGTCCAGCCTTTTCACGCTGTGACATGAAATTGTCATTTACGGAGTTCACAGTAAGTTTCACATTGTGACATGAGATTATCATCTACAGAGAGCCGCACAATGAGTCCACCCCCTCTCCACAAAAAAAAAAAAAAAAAAAAAAAGGAAGAAAAAAGGAAGAAAAAGAAAAGAAAAAAGTTCTTATATTTTAAGTAGTTTACGATATTATCCTGGGCTACATCACGGCTATTCTGGCGGCACTCACAGCCTCCAGGCCTCAAATTAGACGCACCTGAGTGCATACCTATGACAGAGGGTGGTTTCTATACATCAAAACCACAAAATGATCTAAAGCTTTGAATCCCAGGATCATGTTGGTACCGTTCAAAGCCAAAGCCACTCAAGCCATCTGGGGTACATGTTCTCTGTGTGTTTGGGGAGGCATGGGAAGAAAACATCCAACCCGGTACTTGAGAAGGAACTCTGCAGTCCTGTGGTGAGTTTGGACTTTCTCTGTAACACCAACAACAGTGTGGCCTTAGCTAAGCAAAATGCCTACTTGCCGATCTTAACCTTTCCAGTTTCTACATAATGTAACACCGTAGAAATGGCAGTGGATGGGGCTGGGGAGATAGCTCAGTGGGAAAAGGACTTGCTGAGCAAGCCGTCGGACCTGAGTTCTGATTACCAGTACACATGCAAAATGTCCGGCACAGTGCTGGGTAGCTGCAAACAAGGGTATCTGGGGCTCATGGGCATGCGCTTTCCAGGTTAGTTGAATCCATGAACTGTCTGTTCAGTAAGAGATCCTGTGTCCAAGGCAGAAAGAGACTGAGGATGGTACCTACATCACCACACACATAAGCACTTGCAATCTCTTGTGCACAGACATATATATACATACTTATAAGCAGTGACTAAGATTACGGATTGTCACCACTGTTATTAGCTGCCATTCTTACAGCTCGATTATGCTACAATAATTTCCCGTGAGACAAAAGGTTTAAAATGCACACGGTTCGCCTCTATAGCGAGGCTGCCTAGAAAGAGGCCACAGGGAGAGCTTGCACAAGGCTGCCTGAGTGCAGCTTCCCAGCACAGAGTGTGGGTGTCACGTTGGTGCCAGGCCCTGTGGCTCTCCTTTGTGGAAAGTGACGGTTTCCCAAGGGGCTATGCCTTGGCAAGGGTTGAGGGACACCAACTGTGCATCCCCTCCCAGCTGCAGGTGAGGCTCCGTGAGAGCGGCAGCAGCTGGCATGTGAGACGACAGACATCATGAGGGAAAAAGAAGAGTGACAGCAAAACAACCAGGAGATGCCATTTATAATCGGGGAAGGCTGTGTGCATTCAGGGACTTAGTCCCGTGTCCACTGCAGTGGTTTCATACACCGGACCTGGAGGCCCTCCACAACCGTGTCTGAACGAGCTAGCTTAGGGCTGGCCTTTCCTCCCTGCAGGCAGATAGCCAGTGGAACTGACGGCTTTCCCTAAGGGCATCAGAGTCCACCTTTTGTCCTCATGGCCGAATTCCTGCTGACCTTGCTCCCCGGACCTCAGACAGCTCGCCAGGGCAACCTGAGCCTCATGCCTCTTGTGACCTCCAGCATTTTGTTGCTAAATGCTTCTTTGGGCCTTGGCAGGGCCCTAGAGGGCTCCTTTTGTGCCAAGAGCATGTTTCCGGAACAAACGAGTGCAGATTTCCCACATTTTGCTTTTTCACCAATCAGCATGCCCTTCTGTAATTTCAGACCAAACTTGGGAGCATGTGGAAGAAAACAAAGAATGGGAGTGAGGAGGAGGAGGGTGCATGGATGAAGCATTATCCTCTGGGCCTCTGGCCATGAGGCTGCTTCCGGCATGAGCCTGTTAGGGAATCTGTGCTGATAAACCCAGAAACAATAAGTTAACTCCCTGGAGAAACCTTTGCTAATGTGGGTTTAATCTGCAAGGTAGGACTCCTGAAAGACCTGTGACTGTTCAGGTGACATGGGAATGTCCCTTACTTGTTCACGGGGAAACGCGGCTGCACAAATAATGTCCACAGGACAGTGGGACAAAGAGACTTGTCTGTGGACTTCAGGACTTGGGCCTGTGTCCCGAGGGCTTTCCCCAGTCATCACTTCGACTCCCATCAGGGATATCTGTGGTCTTCAGGACTGAGGCACACTAGGTGTCTGCCTTGGCGTTTTCTTCAGGAACCTGGGAGCTGTTGTCTCTAGGATTGGAGTCTTAGTGACCATGCTTTCAGAGTTAGGCTCGTCACCGCTGTTGTTTCCACGGCTGGGATACCGAAGGAGGACTATGGTCTTCAGGACTGCTAACTTTTGTGGCCATGCTGTGTAAAACAGAGGTCTCCAGAGAGCCTATCCTCAGCTTCATAGACCTATAGCTGTCACCTCAGGACTATGTTTTTCAAGGCTATGAGTTTTGGGACTGTGGTACTCAGGGCCGTTCTCTTTGGGGCATTGCTCTTCGTGGACATGGACTTTATGGCTCTGTGTTAAGGACTTTGGTCTTCAGAGCTAATGTCCTGAGAACTGTTGTTCTTAGGACAGTGGCCATAGGTGTAGGGCTCCTTAAGAGGGTCGCTCTGCTGGACGGGGTCTTCAGGCCATGGTTCTCAGGTGCACTAGCCTCAGTGCTGAGCTCCTCACTTCTGTGGCCCTCAGAGAGTCAGGTTTCCTGAGTAATCGTCTTCCAGACTGAGGTCTTTAGGGATGGAGCTCTCCAGGGCTGATTTCTTCAGGGATGTGGTCTCCCCCTATGATCTTCAGAGCTGAGGTCCTCATGCTGAGGCTGGTTGGATAGTGAACCTTTGGGGCGCACCTACCTCTCCCTCCCCAACACACACACACTGCCGTGCTGCCTAAGCTGCTTCCTTTATGTTTCAGGGACTGAACTCTGGTCCTCAGGCTTGCAAAACAAACACTTTACCAAGTGAGCTAATTTGCTATCCCAGAGCTTTTGTCTTTAGGGCTGCGTTCCCACACTCTACTCTTCTGGGCAGTGTTCTCTGGGACTGTGGTCACCACGGCCTTGACCATCTGTACTGTGTCATTCTGGGCTGTGGGCTTCTTGGCTGTGGTGTTGAAGGTCTGGGTCCTGAGGTTTCCGGTATGTGGTTTTCAGGTCCGCAATGATCCTGAGCATGGTTGTCACGGTTGTGGTCTTCTACACAATGGCCATTAGGAGTGCAGCAGTAGCTGGGGCCTTAAAGTTTATGGTGGTCATGGTCAAAGCTGTGGAATCCATAGCCGTAGCTCCAATAGTAATGGTATCTGAACTTTGGGGCTGTGGTCCCCGTTTCTTATTCAATGTTTCTGTCTTGCCCTGCTGTGTATAATACCTCTAATAGCTTCCCAGCCTCCTAGAGACAGGTAATTGATTAGCCCTTAAATGAGATAATCTCTCACCACTCTTGCACCCCACGCCAAACCCCAAAACACAGTAGAGAGGACCTACGGTTTCCAACAAGGAGGCTGGATATCTGTGTGTCTCCTAAGATGATGCTCAAGCTAAGGTTTAACTTCTAGACTCAAGCTTTGCCTGTGCTAATGCAAAGCTAGTGGCCGTGGGCAAGGGAACCAGCACCACCTATCTCTTTGGTTGTCTGTAGTGGGGTTAAAAGGAATGCTGGCTCTGGGAGCTGTTCTGAGAGTGTTGTGAAGCAGCGCCCAGTACGGTCGGAACACAGAGGCTCTAGCTTGGCAGGCAATACGTTGCATTCTTGTTTTGACACGAGCCTTACACGGCCCTGGTTTTGCAGAGTTTCTAGTTTCTCAGTGGAAGTCTCTGGGGTTAAGTGAAGAAGCGCTTCAGATGAGGCATTTGGATTGAGAAGCCCAGATGGACAGGAGGACGGCCACCAGGGGCAGCAGACTCACCTGTTAGCTGTAGAAATTGCTGCATTCCAGCTGCACTGAATCGAGCTCGGGCACTTGGCTCTCCTGTTGCCTCGCCAGCCAAGTCTCTGCGATAATCCAGGATCAGACTAGAATCTGAACAGTCCATAAGCTTCGATAGTGTTAGGGAGGATCCGGTGGCATCTAGGGTTCTGCTGGATGTCTCTGAGTGGCTTCAGGTAGACCTTATGAGGAAGGGGGTGGAGCCGTGGGGCAGCCAGAAGATCCAGCAAATAGGAGTAGAGGACACTTTGGTGAACAGAAATCTTCTGTATGGATGGTGTGACGTATACAAGGAAGCTGTGAAATGCGGGAAGCCACATCTGAACTTACATGTCCTCCAAATTGTGGTGACTGTTCCTCCTCTCAGTGCCTCAAATGGGCACCTCTTCTGAGCTGCTTTCGGTTCTGTGTCTGTGGTGCTTCCCTGAACAACACGTAAAGACCAGTCCCCTAGAGCCAGCTTCATGGTGTAAGGCTTCTGCAGGGAAGGTATGCATGGGGAAGTAGGTCAGAGACAGGCTTGTGCCGTTCACAGGGATTGATGCCAGCAGCCGCTCAGAGAGGGCTTGGAGCCATGAGCCCAGGTAAATCCAGATGAGATGTGCTGATAGTGGTAGTGGTCCCCAGATGTATCAGACCTGCAGCAAAACATGTAAAACAGCCCAGTGGTAGCAGCCAAGAGGCTGAAATGATGCACTTGGATGAAGGGGTTAACTGAGGTATATTAATAAGTTAATGTCACCATCCTGGCTTTTAATGGGGCTACTAGAAAATGTACAAATGACACCTGGCCCACATTCTCACCGCTCTGTCAGGCTACACCCGCAGCAGTGGTCAGCGAAGTGGCTGTTGGCCACCATCTGAGGGGTCCTGGGAAGTTCACATCTCAAGCATGGGGTGGTTTTCACAGCATCCATTGGAGTGGTGGTTCTCAACCTATGAGTCACGGCCACTTTGGGGTCGAATGGCCCTTTCATAGGGTTCACATAAGACCACCAGAAATATCAGACAGATATCCACAGTGTGATTCATAAGAGTAGTAAAAGTAGCAACAGGAGTAGTTTTATGGCTGGGGTGGGACCACAACAGGAGGAACTGTAGTAAAGGGTCCCAGCGTTAGGAAGGTTGAGAACCACTGCTCTGGAGGGTTCCATTAAAGTCTCCCATTTCAGGGGAGCTGCTCTCACTTGGGTACTGAAGCGTCCTGAAGACCATTTCCCAGAGTGGTGCCAACCAAGCTAGGACAGGGTCCTGGCATGTGTTAGGGCACACATGGAAGTGTGTGAGGACGAAGCATTTAAGAGTTCTGTTCTTTCTTTTCTTTCCACAGAAGCCCTTACAGACTTCCCTTCCTATGTCTGCTTCTCCTGCATTTCCTGTAACAGACTGGGCCTCTCTCCAGGAAACTAGGCATGCAGTCCCCATTGCCTTCGGCCTTTGATCCCAGATTGGGTTCTTAAAATGTTTCCCTGTGTACCTCCTGAGTGTGCCCTGATACATTGGCACCTCCAACACTGGGAACCTGAAGTAACTCTGACCCCTACCCTCTGGGCCTTCCGTGAAAGGCCAGTTCAGGATGGGTCTCTTGGGAAAGCCTGGTGGTGGATCTTTGCCTCTAAGGAGCCTAGGCTTGTAGTCTGACCTGTGGTTAGTGCTGAAAATGGATGGCGAGAGACTTGACTCTATCACTGTTTTGAAGATACACAGGGCTTGGGCAGTCGGCACCTTCATTTGCAGTGCCCTGTGCATGGCAGTGGGTGGGGTGGCTGTCAGATTCTCCTCAGGCCCTTCAGCTGCCAATTCTACACAACCCAGCAAAACACAGTCACTCCCACAGAGCTGTGCTGCAAGCTTTCTCCAGACTCGGGGTCACCGAGTCTGTCTGGGGTCCTGGGAATGTTGGTTTGGGGGCAGTTCACAGAAGCGTGAATGTATGAATTAGCCAGGCCTTTCTATAGAACGGGACTAACACACACACGCACACGCACACACACACACGCACGCACGCGCACGCACACACGCACACATGCACACCCACACACACACACTGGGGATTTATTAGGTTAGATTCTGCAATGACTTCCTACTGTCTGGAGAGGTGAGAATCTGGTAGCTACTCAGTCTGAGAGGACGGATACCCCAGCAATCCCAGTCTAGCACTGCAAGGCTGGGGGCTCCTGGTTAGGAGCCCAAGCAGAGTACAAAGGAACCAACGACAGATCTGTAATCCCCCCCTTTTCAATTTTACTTTTAAATGTCCAGAAGTGAACTTAAAGCTCTCCCGGTAGAAACCTACTAGTAGAAGAGTCAGGCAAGTCTGGTTTCCTCTCGTTTATTCCCTTATTCCTATGTCATCAGGCATCACGTGCAACCTGTCCGCATCACGCATAGATTGCGCATCAGACGCACGTGCAAAGGCATGCTGCAAAAGGGAATGGGAAAGTAAACGTAGGCGGACGTGACTGTAAGGGCTGGGGTTTCCTGCTTGCCACTCGCCGGCCCTGTGGACCCTGGCCTGTGCTCATGTCTCCACGGCTTGCTCTGTTCATCCCTCACAGAGCACATTCTGACTTTTCACCACTCCCTCCTAGGGCACTGCTCTTGTCAAAAGACATTAAGGCTTCCGTGTTGCTATTCTGCATGTGTGTTTGAACTCAGCCATGGCGAGTCGAGTGACGGCAGTTAAGTTCTGTCTCTGTCAAAGTCTGTGCTTCACTTCTGCTGTCAACACATCTGAAGACGAATGGCCCTCGATGACTTGGGCTCTGCCTGGTGTGTCTGTAGGGGGGCTTGGTGGCTGCCATTGCAACCCTTAAAGGGCAGCGACCAGAGTCTGTGGGTAGCTCAGAGAACACGGTGAGGAAAGGTTGAGGTTCAAACCAGGGCTGACGCTTCAAGACTTCTGCTGACTTAAGCTCAGTCACCCTTCTATGATTCAAAGGCATAAATAAAGGAAGACGATGGTTCAGTGGTCCAGAGACAGTGGTGTCCTTATAAAGACAGCAGACTTCTGGTGACCCTGGCCCGTGCTACCGACCATCCTTCACCTGAGATGCCTCTGATACTTGCTTCCCCACGAGTCTTCTTCTGGACTTGCATTTGATAGGGCTCCACACCGCCTTCTGCTTGCTGTCTGGTGGCACACTGCCATTTGGTTCCTCATGACCAGCCCACCATGCTAGCATGGAGTGGATGCCTTGGGGATAGCCTATGCTCACTGTGGCTGTTTCTGTACCCACCCAGTTCTATACCAAGCTGGTGTTCAGGTCTGGTCCCAGGCACTGCCAGGAGGGCAGGTTGCCCGTAGCTCCTCAGGGCACTGCTGTCCTTTCTGCCAGGTGGAGTTTGCCCACACTGAGAAGGGCAGGCAAGCACTAAGCTCTCCCTCAGGCCAGACTCCATTATCATCCCAGCAGATCTCTGTGGAGAGACTTGAGGTAGTCATTTCCTTCAGGCTGTTTCACAAGATCAGCCCAGCCTGCAGGGCATAGAGGGTCCTGTTGACAGGCCCCCACGGAGCTGGGAATCCACATTCGATGCCAGTTCACACTTGCTGTCCAGTGTCATCACAGGTGTCCCGATTAGCATGACTTCAATTTGAACATGTAGCTCCCAGCCTAACGGTCTGCCTTGCCTGGTGAAGATTCCCAGACGCCAAACCAAAACACCCAGGATCCGGATAGATTCTTGTTTCTGAGTCCACCTCCCCTTCTGCCCTCCAGTGAGCTGAATGCCCCACTGGCCACCTCTTACACGTTCATCCACTGCTTGGTGGCAAGCTTTACATCCAGACATCTTCCTGGCATCTGTCCCATCCAACGTGAACATGTGTACTTGTTACCATTCCCCCCACCCGCCAAATAATGAATTTGCAGACAGTTGAGTGAGGGAAATAGTGACATTATTTTTTATTTTCATTGCAATATTATCTTCATTATGGGGGTCCAACTAATTCCACTTATTTGAACTGACATCACAGTGGAGAGTTTTTACATGGAATATTGATTCTCTAGAAAAAAAATACACAACCAAAGAATGAATGGAAATAAAAGATTCTTACATGACTGTGTCGTTGAAGTGATTGCCTCTCAAATATCATCTATATTGGGGATTAATGGCAGGATATGCAATTTGGAGGCACTAGTTAATTTGATAGAATCATTTTGTCAGATTTTCTAGGAAGATAATGCTTTAAATCTTTTTAAATGATCAAAACACCTTAAAATATTTGAGAAACGTCCAGCTGTGTGAAGATTGCGATACGAAATTAGGCTTGCCCATTTATTTATTTATTTGTTTATTTATTTTTTGCTCCATTATTTATGGGCGTGCGAGTGCATATACACTACCTCCGGTTACATCTTCTTGACGGATGCTGTTGTAAGCTTAAATCAGGAGTGAAACCGTGGTCATTGTCACACAACACACTTCAGGTCACTGGACCTAAAAGGTCATGTACACGTAGATGACTACCGTTCCTTCCTTCAGACAGAGAAGTAAAGAGTTTCTAGTTGGGCACAATGGCGAATGCCTGCATTCCAGCACAGCACAGGCTCAGGCAGGAGGTCTGCTATGCATTTAAAGCCAGTCTGAGGCACACCATGAGTGAGTTCCAGGTTCGCCTGGGCTAAAGTGTGAGAGCTTGTCTCAGCCTTTTTGTCTCTCATCAAAGAAGCTTCCTTTGCCAGCAGATGCTGTTAGAGAGATGTATGACAGGAAATAGGCAATAGAGAGATGCTCATCCCCGAATGGGACATCCGTACCACAACTCTTACACCAAATGCTCGGGGACATCATGGGAATGGGCCGGTTTCTAAGAGCCCAAGGACTAAGATTGTCACTGAGAATAGAGGATGGATTGTCTTCTGCAGGGGACAAGAATGCTGCTTGGGAACTCCCAACATGGTGGCTGCCTGCACAAGGTCTGCAGAGACCACACCAGTCTGCGGACCAAACGGATGCAGTAAAGTCACCGGGCCAAATGAAGGCGGGGGGTGGGGGGGGATGGCAGCTGAGAGGTGGAGAACCGGTTCCTTCTTGTAGGATCTGAGCCCAGCTCTAAGTGGTTAGCAGTGAGCATGCAAATAAGGACCACAGAGTAGTGCGACTCAGTAGGTGCGTTCTCTCTCTCTCTCTCTCTCTCTCTCTCTCTCTCTCTCTCTCTCTCTCTTCGTCTCTCTCTTTGTCTCTCTGTCTCCCTGTCTCTTGTCTCTGTGTCTATCTCTGTCTCTGTGTCTCCCTCTGTCTTTCTCTGTCTCCCTCTGTCTTTGTCTCTCTCTGTGTCTCTCTCACTGTCTCTCTGTCTTTGTCTTTCTCTCTCTGTTTCCTCTCTCTCTCTCTCTCTCTCTCTCTCTCTCTCTCTCTCTCTCTCTCTCAGGATAGAAAAGTCATGAATCTAAGAGCCCCTGATGGACTTGAGAGATGAGGGTAGTGGAGGTGAGGTTAATACGGTATATTCCTCTGTGGAATTTTTTAAATAAATTGAAAAGAAGGAGGTAGAGACTTCCGGACTGATGGATGGGATGGATGGCACTCTACTTCCTATATTCTGCCTTCACAGTTTGTTTTGTTTTATAAATCTCCCAGAAGATAGCTTTTCTCCCACTAGGGTGGTTTCTGGGATAACTGCTCTGTCACTGGAGGATAGAGGCTGCCACATCCTGGGAAGTTGGACTGAACAGGTGACATGTTTACCTGGTGCCTTGTGGCTGGAGGAGGGGACTCGGGGACAGCAGTCTCCACCTCACCACTACCTCTCCCTGCTGCACAGCCCCTTGGTTCACCTGCCCCAGTCCCTTTAAGGCAGCGCTCCCTGGAGGCATTTCTGCTCTTCTGTGAGACTGGCTCCTGAATCACCACACGGTTACTTCAGAGAGGGCAGTGTACACAATACTCACACAACAGCAGTGATCCTGCTTCTGGGCAGAGCAGCAAGATCTGCCATTCCAACAGCAGCCCTACCCTAGCAGGCTCTCCTGGGACAACAAACAGACCCAGGGTCTTTGTCACCACCTAGGGCCTCCTGGGCTAACAGATGCTCTAAGGACGTTTCATTCATGACTTAGGAGCTGTGCGGTCCTGACACATTTCCGTTTTGCACATGGATGACAGGCATCTGAAGAACACGGGCTAGTGTGCGTCCCGGTCACTGGGATTATGATCTCACCCTAGAGGTAAGGCTACTTCTGCGGAAGACCCCACACCACGGGCGCGACTGTGAAGAGACGCATGGGAGTCTGTTGCTGCAAACGCATGAAATGGTCCAGACACAATGGGATGTTTCAGGCTGGCTTTGTGCCAGCATTGCCACGATGAGGAGAGATTATAAAAGTTTACACCCATTGTTTTTCTTGAGATTGCAAACCATAATGCATCACACCGAGATTGCTTTGAGCTATAGCAGAGTGACTGAGAACCAAAGTAACCACGTGTCTTAAAGAAATCATCAGTTCCTCGTGGTAAGAGGTCTGGAAATAATATACTGTCAGTGCAAGGTCAATATGGTAGATCCGTGAAGCCCCCAGGACAGACCAGGATTCTTTCATCTTCTGTCCCACTGTCCTGTAGACCTGCTCACTGACTTGCCTCCTTGTCACACAGTAGATACTGAGAAAATACTCGCCAAGATCTGCATCTTCTGGTTTGTCTCCGCTACTGAGCCGTCCCAGTCGCCTGCAGTCTACACGGGAGACTCAGCACCCCTGTCCCCACTGTACCTACGGTCTTTCTGTGGGAATTCATCTTTTTACTTGGAAGTCATTGCCTCCAGAGTGGGAGGTGCTTTGGATTCTGACTGGCTTCTAGATAGCATAGAAGTCTTTCTGCCACCCGGACAAGCTCCCAGTGTTCCTCCTCATGCAGAGATAAACTGAGGGTAGCCCTATACACGGGGCCACGATATACGGATGCACAGGTGCGAACTGTGAGAATGAAAGCTGGGGAGCCCACAGGGGTCTACTGGCCAGCAGAGAGAGAGAGAAAGAAAGAGAGAGAGAGAGAGAGAGACAGACAGACAGACAGACAGACAGAATATCCAGGACACATACATGTTCTGTGAAGGGCCAGAAGCAGAATGCATTTACAGAGTTCATGGTGTATTCCTTGGGAGAGCACACCCACAGAAGGAAAGACACTGACCCCTTCTGCTGTCTTGTGCAGGTGTGGGAAGCCACTTTATTTCGGGGCCTGTGTCCCCAGCTGTGGGTAAGCTGTGCACATGCACAGTTGCAGCCTAGATGAGAAGAAGCCAACTTTCTGACGGCTAGCAAGTGACCCCGACTTTAGCAGTAGCACCTTGGATGGCTGTCATCATCCCCAAATGAGCTCTTGGTTCCCTTCCTCGCCAGTGAACACACCCTGTTCCTCTCCGGTCCCCAACCTGTTTTACAGCTGCTTACCTGATTAAGAAAGAGAGAGAGAGGGAGAGAGGGACATTCAGCTCAGGAGCCCTCTGTGTGGTCTCATAAAATATTAATGGATTCCGAAAGGAAACATGAAATCAAACCGCTCCTGCCTGCTCGGGCCTGTGTGGACTCATGTGCTGTGGGGGATGTTACATGATAGCTTGGCCTGTGGCTGGGAACAGCCCAGAGCCATGGGCTTTGGTCACCAGTGTAGCGGCTGCCAGGTGGGAAACATGGAATTCTAAGGTTCGTCCCAAAGGTTATAGGTGACAAGAGGGTGCTTGGAATCAAGCTCTTTAATCTCAAATGGTTGTCACCACAGGGAATTCCAGAAAATCCCAGCAGGCTCTGTCCTCAGCGCTCAGCCTCCTTAAAGGCTCCTCTTAGCCACGCCCCTTCCACGATGGCAAAAGCTTCTTATTGTGTGCTGCTTGGAGGATCTCCGAGTGGGCAAGAGTTTCAGGTTACGGTGACCCCCAAACCCTGTTTCAGCCATTCTACTGCTATTGTGCCACAAAGGGACATTTTCCTACTCTTTCTAAGCGCCCCTTGGATGGTCTCAGAGTGTGACTACCCATTCCATCCCCTGCCCTGTGCCCCACAATAGTCCTCGTAAGTGATGGCAGTGTTAAGACAGGAATGAGTGTCTATATCTGCACATACTTTGGTCTTAATGACAGGAACCCAAAGATGAATTCTCAAAGGAGTTTCTGGACTCGTTGCCTACTTAAGTAAGGCAGGAACATCTGGGAGACCTGAGATCAGTGTCGGAGCCTGAGTGAGAAGCAATTATGCACCAGGTCAGGTGTCCTGGAGCCTGCGTTGAAAGCTGACTGTGCAGAACCCTTGCTTCTGTTCCCTGACAGAGCCAGGTCCTCCTCCTGCAGCCGTGCCAGCCCCTCCTGCAGCTGTCTACAAGGGGTCCAGTGTGGAATTGACTACTTAAATACTTCATCAATCAATGCTCTCTCAATGGGTGGCCTGATGATTGGTAGGAAGGCCGCCATCCATCTTCCCTTTGCCAGTCTCTGCTTCGGGAAGCTAACTCCAATTGTTTTCTCCCTCGCTTGGTTGTGTTCAACCACAGTGAGGCAGCCTGGGCAGCCCTGCCTGCAGAGAGGGCCAGCAGCAACCTGTTAAAGCCCGTCTCCAGTGTCAGCCCACAGAGCGGGGCTCTGTGAGGGTCTGTAGTTAACTCATCATCTGTGGCAGGGCCCAGGCAGGAATGAGGCAAGGGTGACCTTCAGACAGAGGCAGGAAGCACCTGCAGGGTGGTGTTTGCCTGGCAGTCAGAGCTGCGACTCGTAAAGGAAGTGATAAACCCACAACTCAAACAGGAGTCTGGAGGGAAGGGAGGGTGTGGGGATGCAGAGAGAAGGAAGCAAAAGCCTGCGAGGGAACGTGCAGGTGCATGTCATAATGGACATCATCATGGTAGGCTCTCTCTCTCTCTCTCTCTCTCTCTCTCTCTCTCTCTCTCTCTCGTAGTGCATTTTGAATACACATATTTCCCTTACGTAACACACCTCCCTCTCCTGATGATAACCTTTCCTCTACTAACCTCCTGCTTTAACTCCCTCTCCCCCGTTTTGTAAGCCAGCGAGCTTCACCGGGGTCAACCATGACGAGCATCTTACCATTGGCTGCAACACTCAAGAAAATGCCTGTCTCCCTACAAACTGTACACTACATGAAGATCCCCAGGGAGGATGGTGTGCCACTCCGTGCTCTGTGGCAGCGTTGGCAGGACCAACCTTGAGCAGATTTCACTTGGGTAGTTCGCAGCTGCCCAGAATTCAGAGGGCAATGGCCGTGCCTTGCTTGGAAGACTGTGTTCCATGACACCCATGGCTGTTTTCTAACAGAACTGTAGAGACTTTTGTGGAAGGTGCAGTGTCTTGTTGCTGGGAGTGGGCTGCTGGGCCCACACTTTTTCTTAGGGGATGCTTGGGGTTGCAGGTCACTCTGAGTGGAGTTCAAGTTTAGCTGCAGCCACAGCTCCTGGCCGTGAGGGGCCAGGCACTGACATCATGAAAAACATTGAGGCCTTGCCGTCTCAGGGACCACGTGGTCCCGTCACTGGTGCCCATGTTCATTCCTTTCCAGACAATGATCCTGAACAGAGCCTGGAGCTCTTGGGTCCCCATGAGACTCCGTCCTTATTGCCAGAATGCCAGAAGACCCCCTTCTTGCCCACTTTTGTCCTCTACCCTGGGAGTCTTTCAGGGGTTCTTTAGGGCTTGAGGCTGACAGGGACTGAGGGAGGAAGACGCAGGCCTGTGAGGTTGTGTCTCTTGTTGGCCTGACATCTCAGTTGCTCGCAGAGCAGATGTTGGCCTCTCTGCAGGTTGCTGGACGCACTGCCATTTGAAGGGGTGTCAGAACCTTCCATAGCGGCTGATAGATGGGGGGGGGAGATGTAGGCACTGTTTCTGGCATTGAGAAAGAGAGAGAGAGAGAGAGAGAGAGAGAGAGAGTGTGTGTGTGTGTGTGTGTGTGTGTGTGTGTGTGTGTATGAATGCCTCAGCATGCATGTGCAGATCAGAGGACAATACTGTGGAGGCTCCCCTCACCCGCCAGCTCTATGTGGATTCCAGGGATTAAACTCAAGTCTCCAGGCTTTCACCGCAAGAGTTTTCTCCTTTGATTACTGAGGCCCTTCAGAGCTGAATGCCGGGTTCCCCCACGGGTGAGGATGCAAACCTGCTATAGGCCTGCGGCCTCTACTTTTCTAGAACCCCGAACAGATACAGAATGCATCCCAGCCACAGGGCACGGCCATTCTCTGTTCTTCTTGCTAGTGGATGGGACATCTCAAGATCCTGTTATCTGAAAAGAAGAAGAAGAAGAAGAAGAAGAAGAAGAAGAAGAAGAAGAAGAAGAAGAAGAAGAATAAGAAGAAAAGTATTTGAAGCAGGCAGCATCAGTAGAGTATGAAAAGAATCCTGGGCATCCCAGAACTGCTAGATGGAGTTTGTCCTCAGCAACCAAAGGAGCTATCAAAAGCACATGATAGGCATTGGGAGCACAGTGGGGAGTGGGCTGGTTGAGGGTCTTGGGTCTAAATCCATACATTTAGAGGAAGCTTCTCCTCCCACCACAATCAGCAAGAGGTCACTGAGCAGGGAGCAGCTCCCAGACACCGTGTGAGGTATCCTAACCTAGCGACTCAGTGGAAGCTGGTAGAGGTTCTATGCATAGACAACACAAGGATCAGCCCAGGACAAGGACTAGAATGATGTCTGCACAGTGTCATAGGGCGCTGAGGCTCTACGGTTTTGACAAGAGAAGGTAGAGAAGGGATTTACCAGTGAGGAGAGAACAGAGGGTCTGCTTTTATGCTCATGCCAGGAAGCTGAGGAGAATCCGAGGAGCAGGTCCAGTTCACGGGGTGGGAGGTAGGGTGCCGGCTGGAGCAATGGAGGTGCAAGTCCCAGGGATCCATACCTGTGGGCTGCTGTCACAGGACACACAGAGTGGTGCTTTAGGGACTTGAGGGTAAAAAGCTGGTGTGTGTATGGGGGCTGCTGAGAAAAGAAGGTAGGAAAGCACCAGCAGAACACTGACTACCTGAGAGACTTGTTTTCTGAGGCTTGTCCTGAGAGACCGGGGCAACTGGTGGTGTGTGTGTGTGTGTGTGTGTGTGTGTGTGTGTGTGTGTGTGTGTGTGTGTGTGTGTGTGTGTGTGCAACAGAGAGGGTTCTATGCTGCCCTCACTGTCCCCAGCAAGTCCATCTGGGGACCCAGAAGGGATCCCAGAGCAAGTATGTCAGACCGGGAGGGAGGGCACACGGTTTTACTTGGTACTTCTGAGTCTACTGAGTTTATACAGACCTCGGTCACCTGCTGACTCCAGGGCACAGTGACCAGGCGTAGGTCACTTGTAACCAGTCTGGAGATTAGAACGGACACACATGTCTGTGGAAAAAGAGAAGAGCCCCTCTCTTGAGAGGGAAGGCTGTCAGGTGGCCGGACGAGGTGTGATCCTTTGTGGGACACTTGGTGGCAGTGGGAGGCATGAACACCTGGCTTCCCATGAGTGTCACCGTAAGAAGTTTGTTAGCTTTGCAAAGGGGGCATGTGCAAAAGGTGTTCTTGTGGGCATTTCCGTGCAGACGTTGTATCCTATTATTCGTTGACATACCACAGGGGAATCTTTAAAATCCACCCCCAGTGCTGCCGTCTGTATAGCTCAGGACCTCTTGTTTATGGTGGAGAAGGACAGACATTGTCATCTGCAGAGGTATCTGGGGAAGGGGTTACATATCAGGGAAAATCAGGGGCTGCATTTGAGTGTCTGTCTGTGTTCAGTGACACTGAAGGTATTTTCAGGGAGGAAGGGGGAGAGACAGAGGCAGGTGAGGGGACAGTGCATGGCTATCTCCTGGAGAAGGCACAGGCTTCACTTTTGCACTCAAGTGTAGGAGCGAGGGTCACCTGGCCTGAAACTGCGGAGGGCTTCCCTGATGACCACTAACTGTCTCAAGAGATGAAGAGCAGACAGGGCCAGTGCGTATGGGCACTGATGATTCCAAAAGGTAATGGCCTCCTCGTGGCTGAGGTTGAGATGAGTTCAGGCAACCCAAGGCATCAGTACCCAGCTGTTTTCCACAGGACAGCCAAACCACGTGTGCACATCTGTGAGCATCTATGTGGGACAGAGGATCCACCCCGAGTGTTTTCCTCAGGTTCTATCTGCCTTAGTTTTTGAGACAGGGTATCGAATTGAACTTAGAGGTTATCAATCTGCTCCTGTCTCTGTCCTTGTAGATGTATGCTTCCACCCTCAGATTTTCATTCACATGGGAACTGGGGACAAAACTCAGGTCCAAGTGCTTGCACAGCCACCGTCCCTGTATTTGACGAAGTAGGATGGACTGCAGTAGTACTCTGCTCCATTATCTGGACCTCAGTCCCCTGATCCACAGAGTGGACACGTTGAGCATCATGTCACCTCGTAGGTCCTCTGAGGCACTACACTATGTCACCTCGTGGGTCCTCTGAGGCCCTACACCCTATTCCCCCTCCACTCTATTCCAGCCTGTTTTCTTCACGCTCAAGGGCTGGTGCAGAGCTGTTTTCATCCTACAGAGAGTCCGTTTGCTGAAATTGCACCTCTAATGCTTTAGTATGAAGTGGAAAAACCTCTTGTGGAATGAAGCTGCTAGATCAGTCCTGCTAGACAGAAACATTGAACTGTGCTCGTCTGCTCAGATGTCTAGACACCGGTGGTGTGTCCACACTGTAGACAAAGCAATCCTATTCACCAGACCCATGAACTTACGATGGCGGGCGACATCTTGGGATACCTCTGATCCTGCCCAGGGCTCCAGGAGCAGGCAGTTCAGTCATTGTTCATCCCAGCATCAGTCTTGGCTGCTTCTGTGGAGCTCAGAGTATCTCCCACGGCGTGACAGAGAGCTGAATGCGATGCCACCTGGCAGTCCTCTTTACACAGAGACCAGTACCAGGGGTGGGGCCTGTAGTCAGGCCTCGGGGTGTATGTAGTTTTTGGTCTGCGATCATGCCAGAGCAAGATGATAGGAATCCTCTTGCTTCCTCAGAATTAAAAAAAAAAGAAAAAGAAAAAGAAAAAGAAAAGTGGTGGGGATGACACCCAGGCTCCCTTGAATGCTTGGCAAATGCTACCATTGATGTATATCTCCAGACTTCTTGACACAGGCTCTCTCTACAGAAGATGCCCAGGCTGGCCTCGAACTTGCAATCTTCCTGACTCGGCTTCTGGAGTAGCTGGTCGTTGGGCTAACAGCTCTGGGCCACCTGGCCCACTTCCCCTCTGCTTTGGTCACTTGGCTGGCAGCAAATTTCCCAGAATAATTTCCTCTGGTTTCAAAATATTACTCCGAATTCATTTTAGGAAAGTAACAATAACGAGAGAATTAACATGAAAAAGTAAGATTTATTTTCCTGGCCTTCGGATTATTGTGGCCTCGTTTGCAGCAGTGCTTAGCAGCCGACAGTGTAACTGTTAATTTTAACAGTTAAATTTACAGTTTTAAGGAGTTTTTATGATGCCCAGCTCCATCAACTTGACAAGTCTACTGTTAAAATAACTGTTTAAACACTGTATTTACAGTTCAAAGCATTCGTGGTTCCTGCTAAATTACTCATTTCAGCTATTTGTTGTCAAAAACATTTTTATAAAAATTATGGCGTGAAGACAGCGGAGGCTGTAAGTTTGAAATGTTTGGATTGCATCAAAGCATCTCATCTAAAACAATTCCTATTTTTTTTTTAAAAAGTGGGAACGTTAAGTATGAGACTCACAGGGGAAGCTAGTCGTTGATGCAGGTGAGGAGAAGCTACTGTGTACCTGGGCATGCCAAGGCAAGGGGTCTTGCATGAAGGTTCTGCCAGCTTCAGGTTTGGGCTGAGGTCTTTGGTTTCTTTTTAGATATCTAGCTTCACTTCAGTAAGGGACACAAGAGCTAAAATTTAGCTTAACTTGTCAATGGTTTCATGGGGGAGAGGGGAAGGGGAGAGGGAGAGAGGAGGAGAGAGAGAGAGAGAGAGGGACAGAGACAGAGAGACAGAGGGGGAGAGGGGGAGAGAGAGAGGGAGGGAGGGAGAGGGAGAGAGAGGGATGGAGGGAGAGAGAGAGAGAGGGAGAAAGGGGGAGAGGGAGGGAGGGAGGGAGGGAGAGAGAGATGGAGGGAGGGGGGAGGGGAGAGAGAGAGAGAGAGAGAGAGAGAGAGAGAGAGAGAGAGAGAGAGAGAGAGACTTTAAAGAGGGGGCTTTTGGTAGACCAACCATGCTCCAGTGGATGGCTATACATCTGAGAACTAAGGGAAGCACAAATTGGGATCTGTGACTTTAAAAGGAGACACAAAGTTGGCAGCAGGCAGAGGATGGGAGCAGCTAGGGAGAGGGTGGAGGGCTGTGGTGTGATCAAAATACATTGTATGAAATTCTTAAAGAATCGAACTATTATAAAAGTCAGTATCATCAATAACAAAGGTCACACAGTGAACACCGTGACGTCACAGAGAAGCTGCTCACACTGAGTTCACGGCGATGCAAGAGATCTCTTTGGAACATGTTTTAAAAGGCCAAGATCAGGGCAGTGGCGTGTTTGGTTATAGAATGTGTCTGGATGCTGACCTCCTGCTTAGGACGTGTCTCTTCTGTGACACCCTATCATCCACCCGCAGAGAAGTGACCGATCGAGATTCTTGCTTTTACAACTTTGAATTTCTTGATAATTCCTTTCAGTAGGTTTCCTTCCCAACTGTTTGATTGTCTCCATCCCATATGGGTTTCCAGTACACATGAAGTCACTCAAGAGCACTGTTGGCATGTATGCAATCAGTAAGATGAGTAGAAGTTCTCAGTGTGTGTGTGTGTGTGTGTGTGTGTGTGAGAGAGAGAGAGAGAGAGAGAGAGAGTGAGAGAGAGAGAGAGAGAGAGAGAGTGAGAGAGAGAGAGGATGTGTGGGGTTGCACACATCCTCAACCACAGTACCCTTAAAATTTCAGAGAGGTAAAGATTCATTAACGCCCAAGGTAAATGATGTGTGACTTGCACTGTGTGTCATGCTATGGTAGGTGGCTTTCTTTTCCAGACTATGAGAAACCCTGTAGAGGTGTCCCTTGCATCCTGTGGCAGAAGAGATGGTAGCCTGCTTCAGGGATCATCATCCTGCAAATGTTTATATCAGACTCAGCATGTACGCCAGCTCACAGAGGACCTGGGGGCACTGAGCACAGATACAATGAAATATGGTGCTCACACTGGGATGAAGCCTCTGGAAGGGATGAACAGACTAGGGATGGACAGACCCACAGGAAAAACTGAGAAGAAAAGACTCAACTGAGAGAATTGAGATTCTGATGAAAAGCCAAAGATTTTTTAATAGCAAGCTTGATCGTGAGGCTCCGACAGGCTTTCTGGGTTTGTAGCATGTACTCTGATGGCGCACACGGTCACCCAGATCAATGTGTGTGGCTAGAAGCCAAACCTCAGGCTTGAGTTACTTCCCTGGTTCATTTCGGTTGTGTCAGCATTTGGATCAGGGTGCATGGTGATTTCCACCTCCACTCTGGGGCCATTCACCTGTTTGGGAATCATGGTGGTCAGACTGCTTGCAGCCCTGGTTGCCCTCCTAGGGTTCACACCAACGATTTCCACTGTGCCTCTTCTCTCTGACTCTCCCCAGGTCACAGCGTCCTTAGTCCCACATTTCTCCTGTCTGTCTGCCTGTCCCCTCTACTGACCCCATTGTGGCCTCACCCCAGCATGTTACCATCAACCAGGGCTGTACTCCCCTCTCCACCCACCCAAGCTATGCATCGGCTGCTAACCCAGCTATTGGCCAGGTGGAGGATGGGTGTGACTTCACCAAAGAATCTATTAGCAGGGACAATTCTGGCTGTTGTCTGTTCGTCTCCCAGGGGCACCATCGTGGTTCCACAGCAGGGACCAAGAGCTGTCCTTGCTGTTCACATGTCAGGATCCAACTGGAGTAAGAAACCAAGCAAACTCCCCGGGGTTGGATCATATATAGACTTGTTACAGAAGCAGTAAACATGTTAGCCTACCTTTTCCCCCACCTCCATTTGAGAAGACATTTGACATCTAAGGCAAACACTTATACACACATCCCTCTGCCTAGCGCTGTGTAAAATCTGCACGTCGACTCGTTGGTCTAGTTTTGAAAAGTATTTGATCAATGCAAACTTTTGAATGCAAGCAAAACAAAGCATCACATTAAAAATTACCCCCACCCACCTGCTCAAATTATCCCCACAAAGATCCCACCCCACCCTTCTCTACTCCACCATTGTTTCTGCTAAACAATAGAAGTGGGCTAACACAGGCCAATTAGAACCCAGAGGAAGCAGTTTGTGGTGGTTTTCAGATAGAATATCCACTTTTGAATAATTAGTGTAACAAATACATTCTGCAAGGAATTTCAAGTTGTATCCTGTTTGAGATGAGCTTCATGGGGCTTGGCTCCCAACTATGCTGTGGGCCTGACCTTGTCTGAGTCGTGAACAGTTTGAAGTAACAGGAAAAGGGAGTCTGCGAAGTTGTATGAAAATACAGTCCTGGCTCCTTCAGTTGGTAGACCTTGCAAACGTGGTTCTTATCTTTCATGTAGTGGCCCAGTGGCTTGGTCATCTCTGGATGTGTCTGAGCTCTCATCAGGGTGCCAGGCTGGCATGATAAGCCAGAACCAGTGAACCTTGGGAGTATGTGGACCCCTCGGTTCAAGCACCCATCGGTTGTGCTGTGTGAACCCCTGGTCTGAGCAGACACTTTCCTTAAATACTTACTGAACCAAGTGACCGATTAAAGAGCGAGTGGGAAAAGTGAGCCTTTGATCTAGAGATTTCCGGACAGATTGCTCCAATCTCCTCACTGAGGGCTTCATGTGTTTCCTGGTGCACGGTGCCATCACAGGCCTCTCCTCGGCTTTTGCTTCCTGCCCGTGGTTGTGCTCACAGCCTTTCTGCAAGACAAAGGGCCTGTTTCGGGTACCTTGAGTTTGTGTTGTAGGCTCCAGAGAATTGTTTTTAAAGAACAGATACCAAGCTGTGCAGGGTGGTAGATGACTGCTATTCCAGCACTGGTAAGGCTGAGACAGGGGAATTACTGCAAGTTTGAGGCCAGCCTGTGTGCTCAGAGTGAGACTCTGTTTCAAACACAGAAAGATAGAAAGGAAGAAAGAAAGAGAGAGGAGAAGGGAGGGAGGGAGGGAAGGAGAGAGAGAGAGAGAGAGAGAGAGAGAGAGAGAGAGAGAGAGAACATTTCTTTTTCTCCATCTTTATTAAATTGGGTATTTCTTATTTACACTTCAATTGTTATTCCCTTTCCCAGTTTCCAGTTTCCAGGCCAACATCCCCCTAACCCCTCTCCCTCCCCTTCCTTATGGGTGTTCCCCTCCCCACTCTCCCCCCATTGCCGCCCTCCCCCCCAACAGTCTAGTTCACTGGGGGTTCAGTCTTAGCAGGACCCAGGGCTTCCCCCTTCCACTGGTGCTCTTACTAGGATATTCATTGCTACCTATGAGGTCAGAGTCCAGGGTCAGTCCATGTATAGTCTTTAGGTAGTGGCTTAGTCCCTGGAAGCTCTGGTTGGTTGGCATTGTTGTTCATATGGGGTCTCGAGCCCTTCAAGCTCTTCAGTCCTTTCTCTGGTTCCTTCAGAGAGAACACTTCTAAGGCAGTGCTTTCTGCCTTCTCCCCTGCTCTCCTAGTTCTCAGGCTAAGCCAATGGGTCCTTGAGGGTCACCAGAGAAGTGCAGTTCTCTGCTGCTGGGCTGGGCTCAATCTGAATCCAGAGATTTAGCTCCTGAGAAGCTAAAATTCCCAGGCCAGGCCAAGGGCAGAAGACCTGTCCAGTTTAGTAAATAGGGACCCTGTCTTCTTGACATTCCGTTCTACTTGAGCCCAGTGAGCAGGATGCGGCCACGCATTCCAGACCAGATGTCCGGATTCAAAGGCTGCTCTTATCCCAATCATCCTTGTGAAAGCCCCAGAAATCATGGCCACAGAGATGAAGGGAAATTGGCTTCTGGGGACAGCTACATTGTCTAGTCAGTGCGTGCAGGCACCCAAAGCAGACAGAGGCCCCCAGGGCCTCAGGTGAGTCAGGGGTTAGTGATTCCTCTGAGAGAACAGGATGACCCTCCCTGTGGCCACACTGCTCCCCTCACTTTCAGGCCACAGCACTTAGGGGTCTTGATGCAATCGGCAGGCAAGAGGCAGTGGAATTCCCACGTCAGGTCCCATGCCTGCTCTATGAGTCACCATGGAGACTAACCCCATTCCCTCCTGTCTTCTTGAAGGCCTCGCACTGGCTCCCAGCAGAGGGATCGTCTCCAAGCCGTTTATTTTCAGTGTCTCTAGGACCCCACGTAAGTTTTTGCCCCTTGATTTGACTCAGAAGGCAGTTGCTGCAGGTATGAGATCGGCTGTGATATACTCAGCTTAATGCATGGCAAATAATCCATTTGGATTGACACACGCAGTACAGTAACGGGATTAGACGGCAAAGCTGCTAACAAGCGGCACCAACTTCTACCTTATTTATTTATTTGTATCTAGTTATCATATTTGTGTGTATGTGCGAACACGTTTGTGTATGCAGGTGTGTGTGCTCAAGTGTACATGGAAACCAAAATTGACATCAGCTGTCTTCCTCAATTACCCCCAGATTTTAAGGTAGGGTCCCTGGATGAACCTGAAGCCCACTGGTCTGGCTTGATGGGCTAATGAGAAAATACCAGCTGTCCTTCTGTCGCCATCTCTCCAGTAAGGGGATAACAGACACACGCCACTGAGCCTGGCTCCCTTTCACAAGGGTGCTGGAGACTGAAGGGGGGGGCATGGTGAGCTCTTTATTAACTGAGTCATATCCACCTCATACTTATTAACTGAGCCATCTCCCACCCCATACTTATTCACTGAGCCATCTCCCACCCCAAAGTTATTAACTGAGCCATCTCCCACCCCATACTTATTAACTGAGCCATCGCCCACCCCATACTTATTTATAATCACCATGTGTGAAGGTAAGCCTTCACGTTGGGAATTATAGTTCCTGGAAGCAATGAATGCAAGTGGATGTGGTAAACCAGACCTAGCACCCAACCTGGGGCAGTTAAAAGGAGACAGGATTCCTTGTTGGGAGCTGGGCATTGAAAGGGAACATGCAAACCCACTGCCATCTTGTCACTGCCTCAGAGCTGGTTCCCAGGCTCTGTTTGCTTCCTATCTTTTCATGGCTTTAAGCTGTGTGACTAAAATAATAACGAGATGTGATGAGTGAAACCTGGTTCTTTCCTGGTGGAAATAAATCTCTGTAAGTCTTCCTGGGAAGCTGTTGTGGTTAGGAGGAAAGAGTGTGTTCCTCTATAACATATAGAGTTCTGTAAGAGACGTGCTGACAGTAGGCGTGGCCAAAGGTATTCCTGTTACATTCCTCTAGGGCGAATCTCTGGCCTTAGGCCTTAGGTCAGAATTTGCTTGGGAAAGCAAGCACGCTGGTTCCTGTATCATCTGTCTTCCTTCTTCTGTCTTTTTATTCTGTCTTGGTTGTGCGGACAAATTCAAACAGAGGCCTTTATTCGTATGCTCAGTTGAAGCATAACTCATGTTCCATGAAGTCTGTGGTGGTTTGAGTAAGGATGGTCCCTGTAGGCTCATATATTTTGTCTTAGTCAGGGATCCTATTCCCCCACAAAACACCACGACCAAGAAGCAAGTTGGGGAGGAAAGGGTTTATTCAGCTTACACATCCACATTGCTGTTCATCACCAAAGGAAGTCAGGACTGGAACTCAAGCAGGGCAGGAACTTGGAGGCAGGAGCTGATGCAGAGGCCATGGCGGGGTGCTGCTTACTGGCTTGCTTCCCCTGGCTTGCTTAGCCTGTTTTCTGATAGAACGCAAGACCACCAGGCCAGGGATAGCACCACCCACAATGGGCTGGGCCCTCCCCCCTTGATCACTAACTGAGAAAATGCCTTACAGCTGGATCTCATGGAGGCATTTCCTCAGCTGAGGCTCCTTTCTCTGTGATAACTCCAACTATTTCAAGTTGACACACAAAAGCAGCCAGGACAACTTGGACACTTGATATCTTGTTGGTTGAACTATTTTGGAAGGGCTCAGAGGCATGGACCTATTGGAAGTGGTGTGTCACTGGGCCTTTGGGTTCAGATGTCTTACAGCAGTCCTATTATCTCTTCTCCTGCCTCATGGTTGGGTCTCAAGGTGTGAGCTCTCAGGTATTGCTTCAATGCCATGCCTGCCCACCTGCTGCCATGCTCCCATGGTGAGGGTGAGAGACATCTCTGAGACTATAAGCCCCAAATAAACTCTTCCCTGGGTCTTGTTGTCTTATCACAACAATAAATGATTAAGATAAATTCATACTTTGCGGGTACACAATTTGGTGACACAAGGAAGTTTACACAACTGTGAACTGTCACTCTCCCCTGTAGTGACAATATTCAGACCACCCCCATATGGCTGGTTTTGTGGGTCACTTGACACGAGCTGGAGTTATCACAGAGAAGAAGGAGCCTCCCCTGAGGAAATGCCTCCATGAGATCCAGCTGTAAGGCATTTTCTTAACTAGTGATCAAGGGGGAGGGCCCAGCCCATTGTGGGTGGTGCCATCCCTGGGCTGGTGGTCCTGGGTTCTATCAGAAAGCAAGCTGAGCAATCCAGGGGAAGCAAGCCAGTAAGAAACATCCCTCCATGGCCTCTGCATCAGCTCCTGCCTCCAAGTTCCTGCCCTGCTTGAGTTCCAGTCCTGACTTCCTTTGGTGATGAACAGCAATGTGGAAGTGTAAGCTGAGTAAACCCTTTCCTCCCCAACTTGCTTCTTGGTCATGGTGTTTTGTGCGGGAATAGAAACCCTGACTAAGACAACCCCCAACAGAAGTGCTGCACCTGGGGGGGCCAGGGATGAGCTTCCAGTTCCCCCTGCTTTTCTCCCCTCTTCCTCTCTCCCTTCTTCCCTTACTCCTCCCCCCCTCTCTACCATTCTCTGTTTCTTTCTCTGTCTTCTTCTCTCCTTTTCTCTGCTCTATCTCCCTTGAGGATTTTCATATGCAAAGGGGACCAGTCTCAAGGTTTGCTCTGCAGACCGCAAGCCTGCTCTCCATTTGCTGCCTGTCCAAACTGCAGCAGCCGTCAGGACAGTGTTGCATAGGGGTGGTGGGAACTGGTTCTTCTTCTTGTTTCTATTGGGGGTGGGGGGGTGGGTTCTGGTTGTCGGCACCGAGCATGGCGTCAGCTGTGGTCCTGGAGAAGCACCTTCAGAAGATGCGAAAGCTTTCGCCTAGTTTTCGTTTGTGAAATGCTTTTATTATGAAAGGAGGTTGTGAGACGGCTGTTGGCGTGTCGTGTGGTTATACCCTTGTCCTGTTAGTGAGGTGTGCCATGTTGCTGATGCTAATACATCGAACCATCCTTGCCTTCTTAGCACAATTCGGATTGGATGCTTTTGCAACCGTAGGCCATTTCCCAGCTGCCTTCTCTCCTGCCCGACTTCGTGCACTACTCAGACATTATGAGCACACAGGGAGAGCTGCCCAGGTCCAAATCAGTGCTATAGCAGGTGGCTTGCTCTTGGATGTTGAGAAACACTGGGGCTTTCTTCTGGGCTCCTGTTCTCTCCATGGCTAATGCCTCACCCGCAAATGTATATGTATAAATGGGAATGCAGGGGCGACAGCCACTCTCAGTGTCTGTAGAGGACCTTTAACCTTCTTTGTTTTTAATAAGAGCCAGTGGTTTGGTTAGTTATATTGTTAACCACCCCATTTTACAGATCAAGAAACTAAGACATAGGAAGGGCTTTTCATGTAAGCAAAGTTTTCGCTCTCGAATGCTGGTGCCTCCTGTCCAGGTCCTAACCTCTGGGAGTTACTGGGCTCCATGCCTGACTACTGAAACCTAATGTAGTTACCCGGTGACTGATGTATGACTTACCCTGTGCTCTGTGAATTTTAGTTGCCCCATGGCTAATTAAAAAGTCCTGTTGGGAAAAAGTTTCCCTTGTGATCTGGAAGCAAATCATTCCTAGTTCCTTGAAAAAGTGAATTGGATATGAAAATGTGATATTTTTTACAAAGCTGCGTAGAAATGTAAAAACGTATTAAAGATATAATCCACTCAAGTTGTTGATTTGAATCCTATATTAACTTTCACTCCAAAGAACTTGTCTAAATGTTTATGATTTATACATGAATGTCCTTTACTGCATCTCACTGGTTCGAATCTTCCTGATGGATCAAGGAGGGGAAAGGCTCTCTGCTCACTGAGGTGAGAAGTGGGCTCAGGCAATCTCTGTTTGGCTGTGGTCTGCCTTCCAGTGGAACTTGCCTCTTTGCAGGCTGTCACAGTCCATCCCTGGGCCAGCATTCAGTCACTAGGGCTGAATGCCACAAGAGAGAATAGGAATGATCCTGGGACTTAGGGAACAGAGTGGAGTTCATGAAACCAGGCAGGAGTGGAGTTAGGTGAGACGGACATTGGTAGATACAAAGACCACACCAGGCACAGCAAACTCCAGATGCTTAAATCAACTTGTATGTTCTCTGACCATTGCTACCTCCCCTCCACTCATCAAAAGCAGTGCTCCAATCTGTGACATGTGGGAGGGGACATCTGGTCGAGCAGGCCAGGAGGGGTATCTTCAGCTACTGTAGTTTCCTTTGGCATAATGTTATCCAGGCGAACCTCCATTTTGGAGGGTCATTATCTTTTAAATACTATACTGCCTCCCCCTATCCCTTTCTCCTTTTCCTCTCCCTCTTTGTCCCTTCCTTCCTTCCTTCCTTCCTTCCTTCCTTCCTTCCTCCCTCCCTCCCTCCCTCCCTCCTTTTCTTTTTGTGAAAATGCTCCTCAAATTGATGCTGTTTGAGAATCTCTCTTTGCCATCCCAACCACGACTGTGCAAACACACTTCTCTATTGCAACCTTCGTAAATGTATTTCCTTACAAATCACCAGGAGCCCACATGAGCTAGGAGCTACACTGGGCTGGGGCCAGCAAATACCATTCAGATGGGTTCTGCTTTTGCATGTGGATGGTATCGCCACACGGTCAGCTTGGCTTCTTACCTATGCAACAGATTTTTAAGGCATTTTGACCACCCCACATTGTCTAGGTGCCCCCATGTGACTGAGGCCTCTACCAGGCCCTGGAGAAAAAGGCAATGCAGAGGGGAAACACAAAGGACATATTATAGAAGCTGATTTAAGATGCCAGCACCCAGCTGGGTTGTGTGGGTTTCTGTGGCCTCCGTTCACTGTGGGCTCTGTTCAGGCCTTCTAGTCACCTTTGACCTGGGGCTTGTGAGAATTCAAGCCTTCTGCGTACCTCTGTATCATCTGTTTGGGGTGCTGCCCTTGTCAGCGCCAAAACCCTTGAGCTTGGGTGGCTCTTGCTAAGTAAGATGGTTTTATAGGGTGACTCAGAGGCCTGCATGGGTGAGAGAGAAGCACCCTCTCACCCATGGTGCCTTCTGTGGGGGCTGCAGCTCAGTGAGTCACCTTGCTGTCCTCTGCAGGTAGAGCGAGTAAGACTCTCACTCCTGCTGTGTACCTGGGTGCTTGTTCTTAAGGAGCCCCTGTCAGGTTAGAGAATCTCCTCCCACCCTAGGCTGCTTAGGCTGCTGTCAGGGCCTTGGCTTTGAATTCACACCATTCCTCCTGTGTCTGCTTCCCTGCTCATAATAAGCCAGCAGCTTAGCAGCCTCGTTCTTAAATTGGCTAGGAAGGCAGGCAGGCTTTACAACCAAAACAATCAATCGCAAACTGCCGAACCCAATCAGGCCGGGTGGAGACCGACCCTTTAAATTGAGTGTGAAATTGGGAGATGACTCCCCATCCTCCCGTGTGTGGGGCGGCCACTTCCTCTCCTAAGTGGGGCTGTAGCAGCCGCACCGGTCCTGCAGTTTTGTGATCAAACCTGGTGCCTGGACAGGGCAGGCACTGGGGCAGGCGGGCTGGCCATCTGGCCGCGGGTGTGTGGGACAGCCAGACACACACCAGGCTTTATGCACTTGTAAATCTGCGCAGCGTGTCTCTCAGGTCTGATTTTAATTTGGGTAATATTCCCGTTAATAATAACATCTAATTACAACATCCATTAAAAGTTAGTAACATTAATTTAACAGGGAGAAAATCTAATAGAGTTCTTAGAGTGATATTGGCATTTTTCCATTAAATTAATGTTACAAACTTTTAACAGGATGTCTTAAATCGGCATCATTAGTGTTGGGAATATTAAACAAATTAAATTCAGGCCTGTAATATGAGGTGGGAGCCCATTTATGAATCCAGAAAAGGTGTCTGTTGGGTTCTTTCACCTGCCTAAAGCATTCAGCAGGAAGTGTGGGTTGCTGTACAGAGCAGCAGAGCCCTGGCTTTCTGGAAACTTCTAGAGAAACATCGTGTCTTCTACTCCACTGTATGTGCATGGTTGAAGGAACAGAGGTGTGAAGGGAGACACACTTTCATTTTCTTTCTTATTTCGAGGCAGTTATTCACTTCTCCCCTTCCAGTGCATCATGGAGTAGGAAGCTGGGGAAGGTGGACCTGAATTTGTGACTCAAGGACAGCAAGTTTCAGAGCTTTTGAAGTCCTAGTGTGTCTTCTGCCTGCTGGGCTGCTAAGGCCCTGGCTGAAGCCTCTTGACAAATGCATGATCCTGAGTGGGCCCACGAGGAAGAGAGCCCAGTTTTTTATAGGATCCAGCAACCACCTGTGGCAGGAATCCGTTACTGATGTTTTCTCTCAAGAGTGAGACTTCAGGTACCTGGAGAGTGTCAAGGGATCAAGACATGACCTGTGTTGTCCAGAGTAGAAGCCTGACTCTCACTGACATTTATAGAACCAGTTGGTTTGTGACAGAAGCACACTTCTCCAAGACTGTCCCATCCAAGCCAATATACTATGTACACTTGGAGGGGTCCTCGGATGCTGTAGGAATGAAGACCAGAGCCTGGATACTTGACGGGAGCAGCAGCTGTTGTCCCATGGCTCCAAGAAGATGGCCCACCCTGTTCTTTTAGCACCACCAGTCCTTGCACCAATTAGAAGCCAAGGAGAGGGACAGTTTCTTCAGGAACCACCTACCATGAGCCTCACTCACACTTATGATAATTTCGAGTGAGTTCTCTGCCCATTCAGAGTCTGGGTTTCCTCACAGGTAATGTGGTGTTGAGAGTACTTAGCAGAGCAGTGGTGCCAACTCCAGGGGCCTCCCTATTTGCTTAGCCTGATCTTCAGAAGAAAGAAACCCAGCACCTCGCCTCTTGAGATCCCAACAGGAAGACGTGCACTTTGCTCATGTCTGCTCCTTAAGGCAGGTGGTGTGTCCAGGAGGAAGGCAGCAAGGTCAGGGTTCTAACAGGGCAGTGGGACTTGGCTGGCAGGCCTGCCTATGGAAGACGCACCATGTGGTCTTGGGCGGGCCCTTTGGCACCTCTGCTGAGCTCTCGAGCAGAGCGGACTTTGGCATCTACATAGGGTTCTCTAGGGTATTTGAGATTAGGAAAGCCCAGGCAGGAATTATCATACCCAACACAATCATGGAGTCCCGACCATGGCTGACACCAGTGGTTTTTTTTATGGAAAACCTGCTTTGTCATGCCAAATATGTTGCCTTGATAGATTTGTTATTTTAAACAAATCTCTGCAGTATGGGGTGGCACAAAAAAAACAAGAAAAGAGAGGGGAGGGGGGGAGGGGAGGGGGAGGGAGAGGGAAAAAGAGAGAGGGAGGGAGAGGGGGGGAGAGAGAGAGAGAGAGAGAGAGAGAGAGGGAGGGAGGGAGGGAGGGAGAGGGAGACCATGGCAAAGTTCATGGGGAGTCCTTGCCCTGGGTGTGGGAACAGGGAGATTGATGGAGATTAAGGAGTTAAGGGACATGCACTAACAGACATGGCAGACATCCCTCTAACACAGTGATGTCAACCTAAAAGTCCTGTGACTGTTTTTCTCACCCTTCATATCATCTTCAGGATTTGTCGTCGTCGTCGTCGTCGTCGTCGTCTCCTTCTTCTCCTTCTTCTCCTTCTTCTTCTTCTTCTTCTTCTTCTTCTTCTTCTTCTTCTTCTTCTTCTTCTTCTTCTTCTTCTTCTTCTTCTTCTTCTTCCTCCTCCTCCTCCTCCTCCTCCTCCTCCTCCTCCTCCTCCTTGTCCTCCTCGTCCTTGTCCTCCTCGTCCTCCTCGTCCTCCTCCTCCCCTCCCCCCCTCTCATACAGTGCAGGTTATCCTAATGCTAATTGTGTGACCTCTGACTCCCGGTCCTCCTACTGCTGTCTCCCCAGTGCTAACATTACAGACAGGAACCACCACACACAAATGAGACTTTTTCTTACAGAAAGTCGGTTCTGGGTTTACTGCCATTATTCTGTAAGTTTATAGTCACACAGTGACAGTCACACAATGTGAGCTCATCTTTCACGAGAACGTCCCGGTGATTCATAAATCCCTGCATGTTGGCACACACGCTTAATCCCACCACTTGGGAGACAGAGGCAGGCTGCTGTCCGTGAACTTAAGACCAGTCTGGGTTCCATACCAAGCTCCACGTGGCTGCAACTACATGGAGAGACACCATCTCCACCTCTGAAAAAGGAACCTTGAATTCTTTTCTAAAGCTACAAATTTGTCTCTTTCCAAGAACTAAGATTTTAAATAATTCGTATGTACATGTGTCTGAATATGAGATGCGTGTCTATGTATACATACAAACACTGCACACATACATTTTATATGTATATATACACCACATATATACACATTATATCACATATACACCATATATACACGTTATATTACATATTCTTGCATGACTGTGTGTGTGTGTGTGTGTGTGTGTGTGTTAGCTAGTTAGTTAGTAAGGCATTTCTACAACACAAACTACACATGCATAACCATTGGGTCAGTCTTTAAGATTGTGCACCTTGTTGCGTCTGACAACAGGGTCCACAGGCCACATCTGCCCCCTGCTGGTTGCATGGTCATGGCGCAACCCTTTCCATGCACCCTTGGTTTCCTCATCTGCAGTATTGTGTCACACCTTGCTGGGCCGCCTTAGGGGTTAGAAATACAATCTCAAGCTAAGCCTGTGTTTCATTCTCCGTGCCTTTTCCCCCCAGTAGCTTCTTCAAATGCATCAATGTAGGCCCTCCATATGATAAAAGTGCACACTGAAATTAAGATGTCGCATGTACTTTTTGTATTTAAATCTGAAATCCCTGGCACACGGCAGGGCTCTTTGCTTCAGAAGCGTGCAGTGTAGGAGTGGGGGCCTCACTCTTTAGCAAGCACAGCTCCTCATGGAGGGTAGGTTTGCACAGTGGCAATACACACAGAACATCCTCAAATCCAGATGAAATCCCTCGAAGAGCTAAGCAGTTCCAGGCACTCATCGCTAGGTCTGGATCGTGAGGAGCGGCGTTTCCTCAGCTGCACTGTAACAGGAGAATAGAGACAAGAACAGAATTTCAAGAGGAGAAATTGCACAGGCGTGCATTTCTGAACAGTGCTTTGGAGACCGTAAATCCTTTCAATGCATGTGTGTGACTTCCAACGGCCCACGGAAGTGAGGAAGCCCCATAGTTAGAGGCTAGCCCACCAAGAGCCCAGCCTTCTGAGCATGCTACTCAATCAACGGTGTTGAGGGACTGCTTCTGGTGATGGACTCTGATTGTGTCTCTCAGGAGGGCAGGGCTGGTGAGCTTTTCCTCCCTCTCAGAAACGTGCGCTACACCAGTGGACTATAGGAGCCACATTCCACAAGCAGCTTGTTGGCACTGAGTTGGCCAGGCATTGCCCCCAGGTGGCTCAATGCCTGTAAATCTTCTCTGATGGAGTGAACAGCTGAAAGAAGACTGTCTCTCTTGGTCAAGCCAAGAGGTCCTCTCAGCACAGCCAATATCTGGAGCTCAAAGCAGCGCAGTGGGGTCTGTCTTTCTGCTCTTTCCCTTTGTCTTCTTCCTGTTGGAAAGATTGTGAATTTTTACTTATTTAGAATTCAGAAGTGAAAATCATTCCCAGCTTCTAATAATGTGAGATTTGGGGGCTCAAACATGTAACCAGGAAGTGTGTGTTATGGTTTGTATATGTTCAACCCAGGGAGTGACACTATTAGAAGGTGTGACCCTGTTGGAGTAGGTGTGTCACTGTGGGTGTGGACTTTAAGACCCTCATCCTAGCTGCCTGGAAGCCTGTATTCTGCTAGCAGCCTTCAGATGAAGATGTAGAACTCTCAGCTCCTCCTGCACCACACCTGCCTGGATGCTGCCATGTTCCCGCCTTGATGATAATGGACTGAATCTCTGAACCTGTAAGCCAGCCCCAATTAAATGCTGTCCGTATAAGAGTTGCCTTGGTCATGGTGTCTGTTCACAGCAGTAAAACCTTAACAAGACAGCGTGTTCCCTTCTCTGTGGCATGTGCTAGGTTCCAGATGTGAGGCTCCAACCCTATCATGTGTCTGAGTGGAGTTCGCAGATAAGGGATGGGCTTCATTCCAGCCAGGCTCATGAAGTTGTGTCCACTCTTGTTTGTTTCTACCACAGTTCCCAGTTCCTATGCATGCCTGACCAAAGCTAAGAGTTCTCTGAAAGGGGAGAGGTTCAATTGAGACGATGCCTCCATAAGACTCAGCTGTAGGGCATCTTATTAATGATTGATGGGAACGAGCCCAGCCCATTGTGGGTGGTGCCATCCCTGGGCTGGTGGCCCTGGTTCGATTAGATAGCAGGCTGAGCAAACCTTGTGGAGCAAGCCAGTAAGCAGCACCCCTTCATGGCCTCTGCCTCAGCTCCTGCCCCAGGTTCCTGTCCTGTTTGAGTTCCTGCCTTGACTTCCTTCAATGATGGATTTCAATTCCAATGGATTGAAATAATCATTGAAATCAGGATAGCATTTTATCATGGCTAAAACTGGCTTGATTGTAAGCCTCTCGCATACAACTGAAGCATACCCAAGGATAATCTTTAGAAGCTCCAAGTTGGAAATGTGACCAAAAGCTACAGGGTCTACAGAACATCCTGGTGGCTACAGTGCCTGGTGTGGACTTCAAAAGAACCGGTTTGTAACCAGAACAGAGTGTAATCGACAAGGAGCCTGACTGCTTGAGCTGTTAGCAGACATGAGTCAAATACCACAGGAAAGATGTCCCAGGAAAAGGAAGGCTGAGGCAACGGTGTGCTCTGCAGATTCCACACCGAGGGCACAGAGGGAACCTGCAGGACATTTATGTCCCAGATCATGAAGACCCTGAAGGACACTGACTGATGCTCTGCCCCACAGCACTAAACTTTGTGTAATAAACTCGAACTATAAAAGACGCGAGGATTCTGAAACCAGTGTGTCCTGATGTCTCCATTCAGACTTAACTTCCTTATAAAATGTGCGTTATAAGTATTCACCTATCTGTGCTGTGTGTACATGTCTGTAGACGGGGAATGAGTGCATTTGGTTATGTGTATGTATTTGATGTGTGTGTGTATGTGTATGTGTACTGTGTGTGTCTGTGTGTGTGTGTTTGTGTGTATGTGTGAGCATATGTGTATACTTGGTATGTGTGTGTGCATTGTGTGATTGTATATGTGTGCATGTGTAGAGTGTGTGTGTATGTGTACACATTGTGTGTGTATATGTGTGTGCCCGTGCTTGTGCATGTACATGTGCAGTGTGTGTGTGGTGTGTTATGTGTGTGTGTGCCTGTGTGTATGTGTGCATGCACGTGTATATGTGTGTATGTAGTGTGTGTGTGTATGTGTGGAGTGTGTGTACATAGTATTTGTGTGTATATACATGGTGTGTGTGCTTGTGCATGTGTGATGTGTGTGTGTGCATGTGTGTGTGTGTATGTGTGGAGTGTGTATACATAGTGTTTTTTGTGTGTATATACATGGTGTGTGTGTGCCTGTGCTTGTGCATGTGCGATGTGTATGTGTGTGTGTGTGTGTGTGTGTGTGTGTGTGTGCGTGTGGTGTTTTATGCTTGCTTGTGTGTAGGTCAGAGGTCAACATCAGGTATTGACCTCTGTTCTTCACCTTACTTTTAAAAATTATGTGATTTCAGCTACCGTCATCTCCATCGAGTCCTGGGAGCCTCTCACATTCCTTGTCTCTGGGACGTTCCAGTGGTTCTTCCTACCCCCACCTCTCACACCTGCATAATTCCATTCATTCTCCTGGCTTCTCTCCTGTCTCTTCCAATACCTGATTCTGCCTCCCTTGTCTCCTACCTAAGCCCTTCCCTTCCTTTGCCTCCTATGATTATTTTGTGCCCCCTTCTAAGTGATATTGAAGCATCCCCACTTGGGCCTTCCTTCTTGTTAAACTTCACCTGTGAGCTGTATCAGGTAGAACTATTTCCAGTTTTCTGAGGAACAGCCAGGGTGATTTCCACAGTGGTTGTACCAGTCTGCAATCCCATCAACAATGGAGGAGTGTTCCTCTTTCTCCACATTCTTGCCAGCATCTGATGTCACCTGAAGTTTTGATCTTAGCAATTCTGATTGGTATGAGGTGGAATCTCAGGGTTGTTTTCATTTGCATTTCCGATGACTAAGGATGTTGAACATTTCTTTAAGTGCTTCTCAGTCATTTGAGATTCCTTTGTTGAGAATTCTCTTGTTTAGCTCTGAACCCCATTTTTTAAAATTGGGTTATTTGACTTTTTGGAGTCAAACTTCTTGAGTTCCTTATATATTTTGGATATTAGACATCTTTCTGATGTAGGGTCAGTGAAGATCTTTACACAATCTGTAGATTGCCATTTTGTCTTATTAACAGTGTCCTTTGCCTTACAGAAGATTTTCAGTTCCATGAGGTCCCATTTGTCAAGTGTTGATCTTAGAGCCTGAGCCACTGGAGTTCTGTTCAGGAAATTTTCCCCCGTGACAATGAATTCAAGGTTATTTCCCACTTTCTCTTCTACTAGATTTAACAGTAGGGAGATAGAATCTAAGAGACCACCTCCAGTAGATAGACGTGACCCTCCGTTGAGGCATGGGGCTACCAACCCAGCTTCAAATTTTTTCACCCAGAATTATTCCTGTATAAAGGAAATGCAGGAACAAAATGGAGCAGAGACTGAAGGAAAGGCCACCCACTGACTCCTCCAACTTGGGATCCATCCCATGTGCAGGACACTAAAGCTGATGCCATGTTGTACTCGCAGACGGGAGCTTAGCATGGCTGTCCTTGGAGAGGCTCTATCAGCAGCTGACTGAGACAGATGCAGATTCTCACAGCCATTGGACTGAGGTCAGGACCCCTATGTAAGAGTTAGGGGAAGGACTGAAAGAGCTGAAGGGAATGGCAGCCCCATAGGAAGACCAACAGTGTCAACCAACCCGGACCCCTCAGAGACTAAGCCACCAACCAAATAGCGTACATGGGCTGGTCCATGGCCCTGACACATATGTAGCAGAGGACTGACTGCCTTGTCTTTCCTCAGTGGAAGAGGATGCACCTGCCTAATTCTGTAGAGACCTGATACCCCAGGGAAGGGGGATGCTGGGGGTGGTGGTGTGGTGGGGATGGGTAGGTGAATGGGGGAGCACCCTCTCAGAGGCAAAGAAAATGGGAGATGGGGTGAAGAACACTGGGAGGAGGAACTGGGAAGGGGGAAACATTTGGAATGTAAATAAAATAATTTAATAAAAATTATATGGTTTACTTTTATTTTATCCCCCCCCCTCTCTCTCTCTCTCTGTGTGTGTGTGTGTGTGTGTGCCATTGCATGTGGAGGTCAAAGGACAGCCTATGGATTGAGGTTGGCTCTCTCTCTCAGGGGATGGAGCTAAGATCATCATCACCCTTGACAGCACGTGCTGTTACCTGCTGAACTGTCTCGCCAGGTTTTCACCTTACTTTTTGCAACACGGCTCCTCCCTGGACCTGAGGTTATCAGTTTGACAAGACCAGTTGGTCACTTGTTCTAGGAATGCTGCTGCCCCTGTCTCCTGGGTGTTGGGATCACAGGTAAGGTCTACCACACCTGGCTTCTGTTTGTGGGTGCTGAAGCCCTGGACTCAGTCCTCCTGAATGCGCCAACTGGGCCATCTCCTCGGCCTCTCCACGGTCCTTTTGAAATCAGTCTCGGCATCTTGCTCGTCCCATCAGTCAACATCAGTGACATAACAAACAGACACGACTGATCATGAGGGTCACGTCTACTGTCTGAACAAGGTGGTTAGCATAAATTCACCATGGATCCCAGGGAACCTCTGAACACAGGGCAGGACATGTTGTGTGCTATGGATTAGAGATGTGGGATAAATTAGGTATCTAAAGTATGACAGGGAAAAGAATAGTAGCTGGCCTCATAATTTAATATCCTTTAGGATATAATGCATGTTTTGTTTAACAAGCGGGAGTCAGGCAAACAGGATGACATAGAACACAAATTAGCATGATTCTAACACAAACACAAATATTTGTGCATCTTATTGTGCAATCAGGTGCTGGCAGAGCTGGGATGTGGCTGGCAGAGCCTGTCTGCTTTTAATTAAAAGAGCACCAAATAGAACCATCATGCTTAACATTAGAGGGGGGAAAAAAACCTCAATAAAATCTTCCAAGCAGCTTACTTATAACAGGGCGATTGATTTTCCTGCAGACTGGCCACACTATGGATTTGGGCGATATGACTTATTGATTATTGCTCTCAGTGCTCCTAGCACTATTGACAGGTGGAAGATATACAGAACCCGCTTCGCCATGATTTCCTCGCTGTCCGGGAAACTGCACATCTGGTTTCTTTCAGCTCTTGAGGCTCTCCTTGGGGGAAGGCTTTCAGAGCCAAGCCTGGCCTTATAGGAAGTGACTTAATTAGGGTTGCTTTCACACTTTTTCTTTGGTTTCACTGCAATCTTTGCACTTTGTACGGTGGCTTTTAAATATCACTTGCTCCTTGGGTGTGCCTTTGGGGGGCCCTGTGAACGCCTGTCCTCAGGGCACGCGTCTTCACAAGGTCGTTTAAACTCCCTGAGGTGAGGGGGTGAAGGGTCCTTTTGAGAGCCCAGAGGGTCACTCACTGTTTATGATGGGTTTCTTCCCCTCCTCAAAATATGTGTGTATGTTCCTGTGTATACATATATACACATATATAAATATATACATGTATGTAATGCTGAAAAATATAAGCCTTTTCTTAAGCTTTCTTATGTCTTGTTCTTGGTCACTAGCTACGATTTATTAGTAAGGACAAAAACCCATTTTTTTCCCTCAGAAATAACACTTATCGCCACCTGAAAGTTTTATATTATTCTTTCATTCTTAATTTAGCAAGGTTCAGACCTGGCGGCGTGATGATGAAATTAACTTTGGCATCACAATTTAACAGGTTGAGGCCAATCACAGAACTTGCCACACTCTCCGAGGGAGGGATATGGCACACGTCTGGTTTCCACGGAACCCCGTTTGCGAATGCCACGTGGAACTTGGTGCTCTCAGACCAGGCTCTGCACACGAAGTGAGGGCAAAGCACATTTCCCTTCTGACAAATCCAACGGAGCATAAACGCCTTCTAAGTGCTGTTACGGGGTGAAGGATAATTAATTTTAAAATCATATTTAAGTGATCTTCAGTCTGTGATCTCCTGGCTTGTTTAATGAAAAAGGAATGTCACTAAATCACTCTGTGCATCTGAAATGCTTCCTCCCCAGGTCTTTGTGCTTTTATTTCCTTTCTTCCTTCTAGACTGTTCTGTGGTCAGGGTGATTACATCGTAAACTTTTTTAAAAGCCCCTGTTCACAAGGCATCCTGTAGAAATGCCAGGGCTCTGACTCATTCTCTTCGGCTCTTTGGTCAGATTTCTGTAGCTGAAAATGGGACGGACTCACCTTGTGGTTTGTGCGGGAATTCTCTCCTCCTCCTCTTCCTCCTCCTCCTCTTCCTCCTCTTCCTCCTCTTCCCCCTCCTCCTCTTCCTCCTCCTCCTCTTCCTCCTCCTCCTGCTGCTACCTCCTCTTGCTCCCATTTTGCTGCTTTAGTTTTATTGCAATTCCTTCCAGACAGAACTTCCTCATATATGAACATGAGGAACATCAACAGTAAAGGTAGATTGTGAAGAGGGGGCCAGTTCTCAACCTGTGAGTTCTAACTCCTCTGGGGTGGGGGCCCCATATGCAGATATCCTGCACACAAGATATTCAGACATTTACGTTACAGTTCACAACGGTAGCAAAACTTACAGCTATGAATTAGCAATGAAATAATTCTGTGGTTTGGGGCCTCTGCAACATGAAAGGATCACAGCATTAGGGAGGTTGAGAACTGCTGGCTTAGGAGTTAGGAAAGGCCTGCTGCTCTTACAAAGGATTCAAGTTCGGTTCCCATCACCCAGCTCACAACGGCCTGTGACTTCAGCTGTAGGGTGATATGATGCCCTCTTCTGGCCTCCTCAGGCAACTGTATCTAAGTGCAAATACCCACAAACTCAAGTGTAGCTTCAAACAAACTCTAAGGAGAAAATACGAATACAGTTGGTAAACTCGGCTCACATTGTGCATTTGAGATGCTTATGTGAAAAAAATTCACTTGGGTCAAGTCTCAAATTCTGTAAAGCAATGAAAGTAAGAAGGTCTCTCTCTCTCTCTCTCTCTCTCTCTCTCTCTCTCTCTCCTTCACATTTGAAAGCCGACGCATCCTAATATTGACTTAGTTTTGCATCTTGTTGTTCTGGAATGAGTACTGTTAAAAGGAAAATGATGTTATAGGTTTGCGTGAGTTCTTTCTACTCTCTGTGCCTCCCCCACAGGGACCATTTCAGAGGCGATGCCTGTTCTCCAGCTGGGCTTCAAGAATGTTATGGGCACCTGCTTACTTGTCTGCCCACCATCCCTGCCCCACCCTTGCTCAATAGCTGGTGAGATCCAGGGAGCATGCACAGTGTCGGCCATCGAGTAAGGATGACAGCACAGCTGTGGCACTGTCCTGTGCTACTCTGAACCTGGCAGCGTGGTGTTGGCTGACTGAGTACTTGTAAGCTCAGTTTGTCTTCTTGATCTTTCTGTAAAGAAAGTATTCTCTGTATGTGTCTACATGCTAGCACATCTTAGAGAGGAAACTTCTCTTGTGTTGATTTTCTTCTCTGAAAGTTGAGGGTTGTTAAAAGAATCCACCTCATTGGGCTACTGGGAAGTGGAAAGATACAAAGTGACTCCTCCCAGTACCCACAAACAGATACACAATAACAATTCGCACTCCTTAGTGTTTTGGGTTTAGCCCTCACTCCCAGGACACCTTTGCTTCTTTGCAAAGGGCAAGTGTTAGATACAGTGTGAGTTGTGTCTGATCAGTGAAGCCAGTGGAGTAGTAGGCGTGGGCTATTCTCTGTAAGCGGATTCGGATTCAGGTTTTCAAGCCTGCTGCTAAATTGAACATCAGTATTTGTTGTTGTGGGTCTGTTCCGATTTCCAGTTCTTGCAGGTTGTTCTGGAGTAGCCTGTCTCCCTAGGGAGGTCTCTGTATCTCATAGGTTCTCTATCGGTTTGGCATATAATGGCTTAGAGCACTCTCTCGTCTACTCCTTCCCTTTGTGTGATATAATCAGTAGCAGTCCCCATTTCCTTCTTAGTTTTAGTAATTTAATCTTCTCTTTTTTCCTATTGGTCAGGCTAAATTTTGTCCATTTTGTTGCCCTTTCAAAGAATGAACCTAATCAATGTTTTGTTTTTGTTTTTTCTAACTGTCTGTCTGGTCTGGTTCTTACGTTTTTATTCCTGCATCTTACCTGGGCTTATTTTCCTTTTCATTTCTAGCTTCTCAGATATGTTTTAAACGTGCATTTATTTACTTGGTGATTTACTTTTCTGAGTGTGTGTGTAATACATACACTTCTCTTCATTCACCAGGAGGGTTCTGAGAACTGAACTCATGTCATTGGTCCTGACAGCAAGTGCCTGTACCCACGGAGCCATCTCACCCACTTGTTTTAGTTATGGTTACTAGTGTTTTGTGATGAAACACCATGACCCAGCAATTTAGAAATAAAAGAGTTTATTTTGCCTAAACTTCCACATCACTGTTCATCATCAAAGGAAATCAAAGAGGGTAGAAACTTGGAGGTAGGAGCTGATGCAGAGGCTATGAAGGGGTGCTGCTTACTGGCTTGATCCTTATGGCTTGCTCAGCCTGCTTTCTTTTCACGAATTTTAAAAAAATGCCCTACAGGCTTGCCTATAGCCAGATGCATTTCTAACTGGGGCTTCCACTGCAGGTATAGGAATGTTTTGTGCTTGCTTTCAGTTGTCTCAGAATGTTTCTGTTTTCCCTTGCGAACTTTTAAAATTTGACCCATTTATTTTTTAAATTTAAAACTGTGTTGTTTAATTTCTTTGTATTCTGAACCTTTAAGTACATTTTTAATTTCTATTCTCTGCCTTGTATTCAGAGGATACACTTCGTGGGATTTCAGTTTGTTGAAGCTGACTAATACTTGCTGTGTTGCCTTATTTGTGGTCTCTTCTATAATATCTTTAAATTATACATGAGAAGATGGACTCTGTTGTTGAAGGTAGAGCCTTCTGGATGTCCCTGGTTTGGAACATTCCAGAAGTTTCTGAGTGGTGCTTTCTAGATATCCTTGTATGGATTCTGCTAGGTGTCCTTGGATATCTTTAGGGGGAACCTTCTGGATGCCCTGTCTAGTATTAGGTGTGTAGCATTTCCCAAGTCTTTTGTTTCTCTCCCTGCCTGCCTAGCTATGGTATCTATTTTCTCTTCAGTGTCCACGTTGATTCATGCATTTCTGGATTTATCTTCAGCGCATGTGTGTCTATAAGTGTTTCATCTCTTTGTAGATCAAGCCCCTCACCTTTACACTTTACTCTTCTGTAGGGGTGACACTTAACTGACAATTGGCTCTCTTTGGGGATCCTTGTTAGTCATCTTTTGCACAATGTCATTTGCCCCAAACTTTTACTTTCAACTTATTTTTGTTTTGGGGTCTAAAGTGTGTGTGTTTCACCCTGGGTATAGGTGAGGCTCGTGTTTTGGTTGCTTGGTTTGACTATTCTCCTCCTCCTCCTCCTCCTCCTCCTCCTCCTCCTCCTCCTCCTCCTCCTCCTCCTCCTCCTCCTCCTCCTTCTTGTTAATCTGTTTTCAGTGGAACACTTTATCCATTGGCATTTAATTTGGTTATTGGTAAGTGACCATTCATCCCAAGGCACACTACAAATCCATACTCTACTGTGCTCTCCCAGGGATCTGAGAGGAGGGCCCCAGCAGCAACAAGACAAACCTGCAATCTCTGTGTAGTCTTCTGCTAGGGGAGGGAACTGTTCTGCCCCAACAGCCTTGCACCTATGATTCTACAGTTCTAACAAACATGAGCTACCTTGACCCCACTGCTGTGACATCACAGTCCAGGCTGAGACCTACCCTTCCTCCTGCAGTTGGGGGATGAAATTAGTCCTGGAAAAATGTTGAACACTGATGACACCAAGGAGGGAAGAAGGAGGAGGAGGAGGAGGAGGAGGAGGAGGAGGAGGAGGAGGAGGAGGAGGAGGAGGAAAGGAGAAAAGGAAAAGGAGGAGAAGGAGAAAGGAGGAGAAAGGAAAAGGAGGAGGAGAAGGAGAAGGAGGAAGAGGAGGGGGAGAAGAGGAGGAGGAGGAAGAGGAAAAGGAGGAGAAAGAGGAGGAGGAGAAAAGGAGGAGAAGGAGGAAGAGGAGGAGGAGGAGGAGAAAAGGAGGAGAAGGAGAAAAGGAGGAGAAGGGGAGAAGGGGAGAAGGGGAGAAGGGGAGAAGGGGAGAAGGGGAGAAGGGGAGAAGGGGAGAAGGAAGGAAGGAAGGAAGGAAGGAGGAGGAGGAAGAAGAGTAGGAGAAGAAGAAGAAGAAGAGGAGGAGGAGAAGAGGAGGAGGAGGAGGAGGAAGAAGAAGAGGAGGAGGAGGAGGAAGAAGAGGAGGAGGAGGAGGAAGAAGAAGAGGAGGAGGAGAAGAGGAAGAAGAAGAAGAAGAAGAAGAACAACAACAACAACAACAACAACAACAACAAAAGATAAAAAATGAAATTCAGCAAAAATGGCTGGAATTGTCCTTTTCAGAGCTCTGAGAATTGGTGAAATGTTTTCAGCAATTTGCGGAGCAATCTGCTTAAGAAAAGAGGGAAAGGACTTGGGGGTAACTGGACTTCTCTAGCACTGGCTGGCCTTGCCCCAACACCCTCCCCAGCTGAGTAGCGTCCCAACGAAAGCAATAAGCAGCACCCTGAGTAACAAGAGAACTCCTCCACACTCATGCCTGCCTTCCTAGGCCGGCCGCAGGCCCCCTGGAAGGACCCCACTTACAAGGCTGTCTTTATCTGCCTGACTCATAGTTCACACAGTGGGAAAGCTTTTGCCTGGAGGTGTGTTTAGTTTCTGTTTGCTACACGTCTTCTCTCCTGAGTTAAAAGACAACTGCGCGAAGCAATAATTAGGAATATGTGTTGATAGGCATGCAATATACAAAGGTATAATTTGTGTGACAATAACGGCCCAAAGGACAGGGGAGAAAATGAGTTTATACTGTCTTTGAACACTATTGAGACAAAATTGCCATTTTATATTTTGTGTCATTTTGTCCTTTTCTTTGAGGTTAGATATTTGTGCGTGTTAGTTTAATGCCTTTGTCTTTTCTCATAATACATTTTAAGGTTTTTATTTTATTGATTGCCTGCCTTGAAGAATACCACTAGTATAGTGTGTACATATGTATGTGCTCATGTGTGTACACATGGGTCTATGGGGCATAGTCTTACATAAATGCATGTGCATAGTCACACATGCTTGTGCATGCACACGTAGAAACCAGACATTATCATCAGGTGTCCTGCCCTGCCACTTTCCACCTTATATTTTGAGACATTTCACACTGAATTTGGAGTTCACAATTACAACTATTCTGGCTGGCCAGGGAACCTTGGTTTCGGCATTGGAGTTACAAGTGCAGGAAATAAACAAATAAACAAATAAATTAACAATAACACAAACTAGATAAGGAGGAAACAACCATGACAGTGAAGGACTTCAAGCAAGAAGGTGTGTGGGGTGAGGGCGGGGCGGGGGACTGTCGAGGAGGCCGTGGTAAAGTAGGAGAAAGCCCAGGGCCTCTTGCCGCTGAGTTAAGGTGACCCGCGGCCTCTCATGAACACTTCAGAGAGTTTCCTAAGACTGTTGTTCACCTTCCGGGCTGCTGGGTGCGCCGCTCTGGAAAAGCTGGGCTCCTTCCTGCGGAGCTCTTCGCTCCCGTTGATTTTTGTTATTTAGATGATTATTCTTAGCCCCGCTGAAGAATAGGATGATTTGGTTGGCAGCCGCAAGTAGAATCATTTTGTGTCTCACCACGGGACAAGTAAAATTGACATCCTCCCCCCTTCCCAGAGAGGCGTAATTAGAAATTAGAGTCACATCAAACTGTTCACTGCAGCTGTAAACTCTGGCAGCGAAGTGATGGGCACCTTGGAGCCCCATCAGCCACGGGCTGTGGATATGCGTGCGCGCACGTGTGTGTGTGTGTGCAACACGGGATTGTACACATGTGCTCATGTGTTTGCTCATGCACACCTCTGAATGTCGGCGTGTGAGCTGTACTGGTTTGCGGTTGCTTCCGATGAACAATCAAAGCAGAAGCTGGATTTTGAGGTCATTCTTAGGCCATCTGAGAGTCTGCCTCTCTTTAGTGGGGAAGCGTTGAGCTCCACTTGTTGAAGCCCGTCCTGCTTACAGTTAGCCCCGTAGATATTAGCTTTTGCTTTGGCAGAGTCAGTCTGAGTGTTCATGGGCCACACCCTGTGAGCATGAATACAATACACAGTTCTCCAGTCCGTGGCTAGCTTTATACCTGCTCAATGTATCATGTCTGTTTGTGTTCTGTTGGAAGAGTGTGGGGTCACCAGAGAGTTTATGTTGTGACTTCTCCCTGCCTCCCATTCTTTGGCAAGTAGAGTTTGGAGGAAAGTTTAGTTCATTGTGAGTTTTTTTTTCTTTCTTTCTTTTTTTCGGAGCTGAGGACCGAACCCAGGGCCTTGCGCTTTCTAGGCAAGCGCTCTACCACTGAGCTAAATCCCCAACCCCTTATTGTGAGTTTTTAAATGCTAGGTTTCAATTGAAGTTTTGATTAATTTTCTTCTCTAGAAATTATATGACTGTGTGCATGGCTTTATAAAATATGACACATTGCAAGCTTTCATTTGGGAAAGATCTCTGAATTCTATCGAAATAGCCGTATGTGGGATAGATGTAGGTAATTGCTCAGGTGACAATAAATCCCCATCATGGGTGCTCGCTTAGACGCAGACCAGCAAGGTCAGCAGAGATATACGCCCTGGCCTTTTGCTGCGCCTGCGTGGTGAGGCGCTGCACCTCTGCTTTGGACTCCAGAGAACCAGATCCCTTTTATTCCAGGTTCCTTTGACCAGATCTCCCCGGTGCGGTCACCTGGGAGGTCTTTTCATAGTTTGTTGTTGTTCATCAATTCTTCTTCTTCCCCTGTGGTCTGCAAAGCCCAGCACGGCACAGGGGCCGCCTCCATGATATTATACACCTGCATTCTCCACAGCAGCTAGGGAATTAAAGGCATGGTCCGTTGCCAGCCTCTGACATTTGCTGCGGCTAAGGAGTGTTTCAGGGTGTGAGCGGTGCTACTTTCCATGAAGGTTAAATGTACTCTGGGGATGCTGCTCGTGGTGGAGTAAACCTTTAATCTCAGCACTCGGGAGGCAGAGGCAGGCCTGGTCTACAGAGTGAATTCTAAAACAGCCAGACCAGGCTACAAAGAGTCCCTGTCTCAAAACAACAACAACAACAACAACAACAACAACAACAACAACAACCTAAAACCAGAAAAACAAAAATCCAAACACACGCCCCCCCCAAAAAAAAAACAACCCACAAACAAACAAAGGTGCCCTGAGGACTTAGGATAATTTTCTCATATTTTCCGGATGGCAGGACAGTGACACTTATAAGGGAAATGATGCTCTCCCTTGTTATCCCTGAGTGAGGAAACAAAGTTGCAGTAGCACACATTTGCCCAGAGCCAGCGACAGGAGTTGGGAGGAGACCATCCTGGTTTGTTCTGTGACTCTAGGAAGATTCCTAGACACCCAAGGTTCCATTTTCTTATCACTGAAAGCAGCCAGGCAGCTCAGGCCATGGCTTCATTCCACAGGGCAGGCACCACCATCTTGGTGTTGAGATGGACAGATGAAGGTCTAGAGAGGTCACATTTCATGCTAGGAGAAACACGGGGAAGCGGGTGGAAGGCACAGGAAGACAGCCTAGGTCACGACGGGGACAGCTTGTCCAAGCTTGATCTTCTCCTTACAGTATATTCCCTCTCAAGAGGGGATCGGAGGTTTCCCTCCCTGAAGGGGATCCCTTTCATCTTGAATGACAGTGCAGTGCAGAAGGGATATTCTTCCTGTGAGCCAGGCTTCTCTAATCCTAGTAGATTTCCTACTCTCTCTGGAGACAATGCAGTTCCTGTTTAAATGTGAAATGCATCCCCCCACCCCCAAGACCCCTACCGGCTCACGTGCTTCGTGATTGGTCCTCAGCTAGTCATGTGGTTTGGGAGGTGCTTGAAACCTTAGGGGTGGAGTCTAGTGAAAGGATGGTGGTCCCTAGGGGTTACCTTTAAAGGGCATCTGTCATGCTCCTCCCTCCCTGTCTCCCTCCTCCTCACTACTGTGAAGGGAGCACCGCTGTTGGCCTTGCATCTAAACAAGAACAACAACGGAATCAGGAAATTGTGAGCTTGTTTTCTTTAAGCTGTTCTGGTCATATTCTTGTTACAGTGACACAAAAGCTGGCTGACATAATAAAAGGGACACACTGAAGCCTTCGGAGTTGACACACTGGGAAACTGGGCTTAGTTATGAGGGTGCAAGCATTACTGGGAGACTCTGAGGGCACTGGTGCTTTTAAAGAAACCACAAGGCCTGTGTCTTTCTCTGCCCTTTCACAAGCAGGGCCTTCCTGATCCTGGTCATTTCAGGGCCAAGAGGCCACTGTCTAAGCATCTTCTGGGAAGGCTGAGGGTGGAGACCTGGGACTTTTCCACATGCCATCTGGACTCAGTTTTGCTGCCAGTCCCTGGACTTTTGCATCCGACCCAGCTTAGGTTGAAGGACAACATCTGCTTTGGGATGGACTGTTGAGGTCTGCAGGTGTCAGTCGGCATCCTGTGTGGGCCTAAGAAGAACAGAACAGGAAGGGTAAACGAAGAGTTGAAACAACCCACCTGGCATGTGCCTGGGTCAGGACACCAGGAAGTGGGGCTGTTCAACCTACTGAGGCCGATTGCCATCTTGGAGGATCTTAGACAGGGCCAGTGCCCCATAAACAGAGGGGCTTCAACATAGGGCCAGATCACAGATGGGTTGGTTTGTTTCCTCAGTTTTCCTACTGTCCCTTCTCGCAACCAAGAAGGGAGCAGAATGGAGAAAACATGTGGGCAGTACATAAACCCTCCATTGCCCATCAGGCCTCTCCTGGGGGTGGAGGTCTTCATGGTGCAGACAAAAGGCTTTCTCTTCCGTGTCTGTACTTTCCACATCCAGGAGTCTTGACCCCACCTCTCTCCATTCTTGCAGGGATGTTTTTGCCCCATGGACGAGAGGCAGAAAAGATGTGAGGGGATGTGCCTGGCGGTGTGAAGATAGGAACTGGGGGACAGAGGTAAGGTGACCTGAATCTGGTGACTGACCACACAGGCTCACAAGAGCCCATGATGTCCCTGAGTTTAAACTGCATGACGTAGGTCTGAGGTAAATAAAAACATTGCTGACAAAGAAAACAGCTCTACAGCAATTTCAGCAGAATTTGGGGGTGGGGAGTTCCTATGTGTCTTGAAGGTTCTGTGCAGTGCAAGCCAGGTGATCCTGATGGGCAGGGAATGAGGACCTCCCTCCTGCCACTGAGGCTCTTTCTCACACCAACCCTGCAGTCCTTACCCCATTGTTACAGAGGTGTGTCCCACTTGGGGGAGTCTGGGGTCTCAGGAAGCACATTCCAGTGTTGGGGAGGCTGTCAGATAGACAAGATAAGTTTATGCCACTGCTGCTTCCTGGGTCACGGCAGCCTCTCTTGCCCCTTACGGATGTGATGTGCACAGCATTTGAGTTGAGGAAGGGGATCTTGTTTTGTTATTTTGTTTTTGATAAAGTAGTTGGAAGTGGGGAGAGAGGGGAACACATTGCTCAGACACTGCCCAAGACTGTCAGATTTGAAATTATGCCCTCTGGTTGGTTTAATGCACAGTTCAGTGGGGCTGACAGCATATATATATATATATATATATATATATATATATATATATATATATATATACATATATATATATATATAGATATAGATATAGATATAGATATAGATGGATAGATATAGATATAGATATAGATGGATAGATATAGATGTAGATGTAGATGTAGATGTAGATGTAGATGTAGAATCTAGTCCAGAGTAGAGGCCCTTTAATGATTTGATGAGGGATGCCTCACTGTAGCATAGCGGGAAGCACTCTGTGCTCGCTGGTAGAATCCTAGCACAGCACACAGCGGTTTGGCAGCAGGACTCTTTGGTAAGCAGAGGAGGTTGGCACTGAAAGAATATAGGCACAGAGCCACGGGCTCCCAGCCTCAGCGTCCCTGGGTATGAGCAGAGGGAACGGCTTCCAAAGCCACTACAAACTCCGGCATCCCAGCTCTTGGTGTCCCTTCTGCCTGCCGTGGCTTTGCTGAAAATAACACATTTCATCATTTGTCATAATTACAAGCATCTGATGACATGAAACACGGGCCCGCCTCCCAGCCTTGCCAAGACTGTGACAATACAGGGAGCGTGGGCGTGTGAGCCTGTCACCCTGAGATCCCCGAGTTCCGCAAAAGGTCATACGCGACCGTGGAGAGCCGTTCCTCCCAAATGCTTGGTGTGCTTACAACAGAACTAACAATTACCAGGTCTTCATCCCACTCTTCTCTGCAACATGGAATTTCCTGCCGTGTGAAGGCCTCGCGTGCAGGAGTAAATTGGTGAACCCTAAGCTTACCAGGACCCTGCAGGTGCGGCTCCCGCCTCCGGCATTGTCTGCACCCCCGCGGGGTTTCCCTAGACAGTCAGCCGCTACCAAGTTGGCTTTGTTTGCCTTTTGTTTGGATTTTTTTTTTTTTTTAATCTCACGTTTCAAGAAATCTTAACATCTTACATTCCTCCTTTTTCTGTTTCTTTCACATGGATTTTGACCACAAGGGCTAACTTTAAGTCAGGGTTTCCCTCAAGTTAACCAAATCCACACCAACGTGAGAGCTTTTGGCTTTTGTCTCCAGAGGGTTTCTGACCTTTCATCCAACGTTTCTTCCACTTTCTCCCTTAGCTTGGGGCCTATGAGTATCTGTGGTAGCCAGGAGTCCAGTGCAGACTCCCACTGTCCTCAGCACCCTTGGATGTGTCTCCTCCGTTCTTAGATCAGTCATCGTTCAGCTACTGACTGCGAGAGAGGTTTTATTGCTTGAAGCAGTGATTCTCAACCTTCCTAATGATGCTACCCTTTAATACGGTTCCTCATGTCGTGGCGATCCCCAACCATAAAGATATTTTTGTTAATACTTATAACTGTCATTTTGCTACTGTTATGAATCACAATGTAAATACATTTGTTTTCAGACGGTCTTAGGTGACCCCAGTGAAAGGGTCATTCGACCCCTAAAGGGGTCGAGATCCACAGGTGAGAACTACTGGCTTACAGAGAAGACAGAGGTGGGTTGCTATATACCCTTGGAACTGGGAAGCTTCTGAGGGTGACAAATTGTAACCTAGGTTACCTCATTCTCATCCTGGGACCACTGGGTGAGGTGCCCGGCCCAGCTCTCCCACTAGGTTATTTTTCCAGGAGCTGCTTTGACTCCGTTGTCAATTATGAATGGGCCAGAGTTTCTTGCGCTCTGTGCTAGTGACCTACTGGGGCCTTTGTCACCAATCTTGTCAATAGTTCATCAACATCTCAACGGTTCTTCAGTCTGAAATGTTTAAGATCTGGACACTGACAAGGATGCTCTGTGAGATTTCTCTCCTTGGCTTAGATCAAGGAGACTTTGCTCTAACTTTGAGTTTTTCCTCACAGGGCTTTCCCCTGTGCCTGTGTGCCTATAATCACCTTTTATTGACCCCAGACACATTTTGATTTTGGCTAATATGGACCCCACCCTTTGTAAGGGATGAGGATGTTTTAGACGAGGTCTGAGGCTACACTTACAGGTGCTGGGGTTCAGGTTTGAGGGGACATTGTTCAATCCATTGGAAGAATCTATTATACAGTAGAAAAAGGTGGAGTGTGGCTTTCTTCATCCTCAACTCCTTACCAGCCACCTCAGATGTCTCCATCGCTCAAGAAAGCATCTACTGCATACCTATGTCGCTATGGCAATGTATGACTACCTCAAGCAAGAGCCAGGCTGAGGAGAGAGGCGTGCTGCTCTCACAGCTCTGGCTACAAGTTCTCCCTTAAAAGTCTACAGAGGCTAAGTCTCAATGGGCACAGTTATTATGTAGCTGTTGACTGTGAAAGGTTTTATTGTTCAAAGTGGCGCTTCTCGACCTTCCTGATGCTGTGACTCTGTAATACTGTTGCTCATGTTGCGGTGACCCCCAACCATAAATGTCCCTAACTGTAATTTTGTTACCATTATGAATCATAATGTAAATATCTGTGCTCTCTGACGGATGTTCTGTAGTCCAGCTCTAAGCTAGGTAGGATTGGACATCACTAGGGAAGGTTTCAGCAGGTAAGACTCTCGTAAATGTCTAATATGAGTAAGTGATCTACACTAGCAGCAAGTGATGTATGGTAGTTCAAGCCAGGAAAGAGGGCAATGAGAAATCCAAGAACTTCTTTTGTTTTGCCTCTTTGATAGCACCACTTGCTCCTAAGGTCCTGATGGATGGTATGAGCTTGTTTTTCCCACTAAGGGCCATACATCCGAGGCAGTGGCCTGCAGGAGTTTAATGTCCCAAGTTTCTTGACAGAACAGATGTTGACCTTGCTCCACCATGACATTGGGTTCTATGAGAAATTAATATCTTAAAGTAGTGGGGAGTGTCCAATGTTCAAGAGTCCCTGTACCTCCAAGTCAGGGCCCCAGTAGGTTGTGGGTCTCTGTACTTATTCCAGCCCTGAGGTCCCAGCTCTGTCTGCAGCTCAGCCTCACTGTTCTGCAGACCAACCTTAGTCCTTCTGCTCCACACACATGGTTGGCTGATGAGTCTGCTCTGTTGAAAACCTGAGCCACACCCACGAGCATAGAAATGATGTGCTTCGTGGGACACAGCTCATGGGAGCACCTCTTACACTCCCTATAATCTGTGTAGGGGGACCTAGGGTAAGTCCTGGTGTCTATCATGGTATCAGCTGTCAGATTGTTAGTGGTACATCACACACATATGAGAAGCCAGAGGGTGTGTACCAGGAGGTATAGCATGGGCCAAGGTAAAGTGGATGGATTAGAAGTGGAGTCCAGGGGAATGCCCTATGCATCCACCTGTCACTCACCTCAGGGAGCTGGATCATAGTGTCAGTCTAGGGCCTGGGACTTCAGGACGCCGACTTCCCTGTGTACTGTGGAGGCAGCCTGTTTCTCCTTCCTTCTTACCATCATGTCTTGCTGTGGCTATTTGTATCTTATGCCATGATGGGGAAGTTCCCCTTAAGTTTGTGGAAATGACAAACACACTACTGACTACACATTGGGGCACATTGACGGAGCTCAGATATTTGCAGAGACAATTTGAAAAAAGGAAGCTCTTACTCAGCAAAGTCCTTCTTCCAAAGCACTGGCAGCACGTCCCAGGATAGTAGACATGTGGCTATTCTCCAGTGGTTATTTAATTTTCTATCTTGTATTTAAAAAAATTAGGTGGGGGTCTTCGTGCCACCATTCTGGAAGACGAGCTCAATGCAATGAACTACTCAGTGGACAGTGCGTGGTGGTTTCTATCAGCCAGCCTAGCCCTGGGGACAGAGCACGAGATTCTTCTGCAGGATTGAGTTTCAGGACAGCTGGCAGTACACAGCCAGATTCATCTCAAGTGAAAACAAGAAAAAAGAAAAGTGAAAGAAAGAAAAGAGGAAAAAAGAAAGGAAGGAAGGATGAATGAAAGAAAGAAGAAAAAGCTAACAGATTCCATGTACTAGATAAATGTCAGTTATACCAACTGTCTGGTTGAATTGGCTGCTGGGTCATTTCTAAAACAAGGATACCCTTCCTCCATATTCCAAATGGTCAGCCTGTGTTCATGACATTTGTGTGGGTTTCTTTTCCTTACACTCTTGTCTATGTCAGTTTGAACATAGAGGGCACAGTTCCCAGAACTGTGTTCATATGGTTCGGAGGGTCATCTTTTGCACACCTAACAAAGATGACCCAGTGTCAGGGGCCCACATCTGCAAAGGCTGAAATAGAAAGGTTACAGGTCATCATAAGCAAGGGTTGGGATAGCAAGGTTAGGGACTTCTATCTGCAAGGGTTGGGCCAGCAGGTTAGGGGTCAACATCTACAAGCGCTGAGCCAGCATGCACCTAGCACTGTCTGCTGGAGCCAATACCCAGAGCATCCTTGAGCTGCAGGATCAACAATGGGCATTGTTCCTTCTCCTACACTCTGATGGTTCCTCCTCTCTCTCTTTCGGCAATGTACGGAAACATCTTCTCATGTCCTGTTCTCAACTGCCATCGACCAACTCTCACCATCTCCCGTTGCTCACCTCATTAGCAAGAGACCTAACGTCAGAAAAGAAAAGAAAATTATATATTGAGATCTTTGCTGTGTGGAGACCATTAAAAAGTAAACAGGCCAATTTCACGATGAGCAAGACGATTTTAAAAACTGTGCAAAAAATATCCTATAAAACACGCGGAGGTTTGCCAGACGAAGAGAGCAGAAGATATAACCATCTCTGCACACCCAGACTTTCATTCCCCAAGGATGTTGCATATTATGCAAGTGTAGATATCTGTGGTAGTTTACTATCATTTCAAAGGTCCAGGTCTCATCCTCCAGCCATTTGCCTCCTCTTTGTTCTCTCAGAAATAGCTCTCTCCATGGCTGAGTCAGCTCCTGTAAGGTAGTTGCTGAGCTGACAATGAAGGTTATGAATTGCACCCAGGACATGCTTTCGGAAACACCTGAGCCCGTGACGTCAGTTCTGTTGCCAACCCCTGAGCTTTCCTGAGCTCAGAACACTCCTGTCCAGGTAGACATCCCCGCTGTGGTCCTCTGGGAGGAAGTCCTGTTACCAGGAGCTGTCCAGGTGCTGAAGCTGGTGACGCTCTCTTGACCCTGAGGTCCTCTATGTTAAAATATTGACAGGAGAACCACACATGAGGCCGTGCTGTTGACACCATGCAACCATTCATACTCTGACAAGAGAACAAAAGGTGGCAAGAAAGACATTGTGTCAAGTGTCAGGAACATGCTTTAAAATACAATTCAAACTTTTGGTTTGAAGCTTGCTATGGCTTTGCAGTCGAGCCTGAAGGGCTGCTTTGGCTTCTCCCTGGTCCCTTCTGCTGTTTTGCCTTCCTACAGTCTACCTTTGCCTAGGAAGCTGTCCTAGGAAGCTGTCCTCCGAGGACAATAAGCTTGCATTTTAAATAAAAGCCAGAAATTTAACACAAACTTAGCTGTGTTAAATATTAAGCAGTACACAGCATACATTAGAAAATGCTGCAAATCTGATTCTATTGTATAGAAATCAAGACATAATCATGTGCTTCTGCCTTTCTCAACTTTGATTGTGACATTTCCTTTTTTTGTTTTGTGTTTTTTTTTAATCCACTGTGATTTTAAATCTAGTCAACAACTCCACTCTGCGCTTTATAGAAATACTCAGAGATTTTAGGTTTCATTTTGTTAACATCTTTATGACGCACCCACCAAATGTAATTTTATAATAAAAGACTATAACCCATAGCTGTTTTAACAATTATAGTTTAATGTTTGTGTTTTAATTTGCAACCCACAAAAGAAGAGCTATTTTGCCATCTTATATTGTAGTGTAATCTCTCAGTTCGGGGAACCAGCAGAGAACCGCCTGTCCTTCCCTCAGCTTCTTCATGGATCTTTTTCTACACTTGAAGAACAATACTCAATCCAGGAGCTGACCACGAGTGTAACCTCTGACCTTGCTCAGATCGTGAAGTTTTCTGTTTTTCTGTGTGTGTGCCTGTGCATGTGTGTGTGCGTGCTCATGTGCACGTGTACGTGAGCGAGTGTGTGTGAGTGTGTATGTGAGAGTGCGTGTGAATGAGTGTGTGTGAGTGTGTGTGTGTATGAGTGTATGTGTCAGCCGTTGTCATACTGCAAGACAGGAGCCTGAGAAACATATTTTGAAAACATTGCTTCAGAGCTCATCACAAACCTATGATTGCCATTACAATATGGAACTGAATAACATGGGTGCACAGACATGTATGCATGCACGCACACACACACATACCTACATGTGTGCGCACACACACACACACACACACACACACACACACTGATATGAGAAATGGCAGCTGCATGTTCCTGCCACTATAGATGGAGCCCCTCCTATCGCTCCACCCTCCCTCCATGACAAACTATAATCCCACTGAAACCATGAGTCAAGGTATACCATTCTTCCTTTAGTTGTTTCTGACATGTGCTTTGTACAGTCGCGGAGGAGGTAAATAATAGAAGGGGTGGATACCCTGTGGTGGTTGAATGAGAATGGTCCTGTAGGCTTATATGTTTGAAAGTTTAGTCACAAGTAGCTTGGGGAGTATCAGAAGGTGTGACCATGTTGGAGAAGATGGGTCCCCGAGGGAAGGGTTTGAGGTTTCAAAAGCCCATGCCATGCTTAGTCTGTATCTGCTGTCTCTTGGCTGAAGATCAGGATGTAAAACTCTCAGTTATTTCTTCCCAAACGTGATGGTCAAGGAATAATACTCCAAAACTGTAAGCGAGCTCCCAATTAAATGCTTTTTGTTATAAGAAAAAATAATATGCATGTGGATTCGTTAGAATGGCTTACGGTCAGTTGTCTGACTGTTCCAAAATGGCCGCCTCACAACAGAAAACCCAGGAATCCAATAGCTGTCTTGTTCATGAGGCTGGATGTCTCAGAGGGTCTTCAAGCTATATCAGAATCTTGAAGAAGTAGGCGTAATGCCAGTGAAGGAATGAACTGAACTTGCCAACAAGAGTGAGGGCAAGCAGGCAAAGAGAGACAACCTCCTTCTTCCCTGTCCATGGCGACACCCAGAAAGTGTGGTCCAATTTAAGGTGAGTCTTTCCACCTTGAATGATCCAATCAAGAAAAATTCCTCAATACCGAGCATCTTGGGTTGAATTCTAGGTAATTAAGTTGACAACCAAGAATGGTCATCACATTTTCCCAGTGATTTGCTGTTTGCAGAAAGATGCCCATGTTTAGAGATTTAAGAAACTCATAAACTGTTCCAGAGTGGTGTTTGATGATGCATTCCCAGCAGCATGAACCATCCAACCTCTTTGCATCTTGTCAGTGGTAGAATTCTAACAGGAAACTATCACTGTCTAAGTAAATTCAGTTACTCTAATGGTTATGAAATTTCAGACTGCGTCTCTCGCTTCAGTGGAGTTTTGGTGCAGCTGAGTTCTAATGGTCCTGGTCTGCTCGTATGAGGCTGGATTTACGGGTGTGGTGCAGCTACTGTGATTTAACAATGCCATTCTTGTAGCTGTGGTACGCAGGGATGCACCCGCTTGAGTCTTACACTGGAGTTTCGCCTCTCTTTTTGAACTTTTACTACATTTCTAGAGGTCATGAAGAGTAATTTTCTTGAGTAATAAGCGTTTCCATTTCATTGGTTTTCTCTAGGCCTTTCTTGTTTTAAATTTTATTTGTTTAAGGACTTTATTTCTTTATTTCTTCTCCTTGATCCAGTTTATTTTGACTTTGTGTTTTTAGATCTTGATGTTGGAACCTAAGTATCGATTCAAGACCTCTTTTGTCTTGCAGTGAAATAGGTATGCCTACGAATTTCTCTTTCAGCCTAAGTCTGCTGCGTCTCACACACTGCGACACGCGCATTCTCCGTTTTGTTTGGTGTTGGGAGTGTGCACCTGCCAGAATTCTACTTCCCAGTGGAGTCCTCCTTTTTTTTTTTTATCATAATGTAATAACACTCCTTTAAAAATTGTTTATTTGCTTATCTGATATTAGCATACCAACTACTGATTTTTAAAATTAAAATACTATTTAAATTATCTTACTTAGATATCTCTATCATAAAACTGAAACTCTCCTTCCTCGACAGATATACATTCATTCACAGACACACACTTATGGATGTATAATACATGCATACAGATAAGCAACACAGGTGCGTAGTCATAGATGCATGAAGACAGACACACACATGGAAGAACAAAGGACACAGGCCCCCACACATCAAAACTACTTCTTTTTCCTTTTATACTCGATGAACAGCACTTAGACTTCCTATAGATTAGAGCCAGAATGAGCCATGTTTGAGAGCTTGGCTTACCTGCCACCTCTCTGTCCATGTGTAGTGGACGCATGTACCTTGACAGATTGTGCTGGAGTCTATTATTTTCATCTTCTCCTTGTGTCATTGCCATTTTGGGTAGGCAAACATTATATATTTACAACAAGCACACTTGTCTTTGTACTTCCGACATGTGGCTACCGAGTCAGCATTTTGAAATGTTCATATCACCATGTGATTTTTAACCCTCCATGCCTTGATTTCTGCAGAAGAATAACTGCTCACCTGCTCACCAGGGACCTTTCCATCGCAGTGCCCTGACTCCACTCATGTCCAGGGATGCACTGTTCCATCTTGCTGAGAAACCCTGGTCCTATAACCCACTCCTCTTTCCTTGTGCCCATCACTGTGAGACACTTTATGCCAGGATCCCAGTGAATGACTACTCCAAGCAGACTTGGTGCTTCAGAGTGACTGACTATGCTCTCTTATTGGATTTGCTGTATGAAATCAGACCACTGTTGATGCTGCCATCTGCACTGGAAGGCATAGGGGGGCATCCAGAGAGACACTAAGGCTGTTTGCTAAGCAGAGGGTAGGACTTGTTTATGACTAAAAACAGAATGTGGGGAATCTATGAGATCAGGCTCACTGAAAAATCCCCCTGAAATAACTCCTGAATGGTAAAATTCTACTTATTCAAAAGATTTGTGCTTTCGTTTATTTTTACTAAGCATACACATTTATCTTATCTATAAGATGTCCAAGAATGGACCAATCACATACATCAAGCTAATCAGACCAGAGTGGCCCTGCCTCTGGATTTTTGTGGTAGGTGTAGACACTGGGAAGCTCATATACTGTACCCGTGTACTGAGGTAGATGGTCACCATACTGACAGTGAGGTTGCTGGTTTCAGCCATGTCTGTGTAGATCACTTCATGGACTCTAAACCACAGTCCCATGATACAGACATTCTCTCTCCACCATGCAGCTGGATAAATCAAGCCTTTAAAACATTAAACGACTTGCTTAAGAGTGAAAATGACAGAGATAGTCCTCTTGTCAGCGCATGATTCCAAGAGGAAAAAATAGGAACTTCGGCATCAGAAGAAAAGGCCAAGAGGCATTCCCATGTCTGAGTCTTAACCCCTCCCCCGATGAAGTCTTTTGTTGTTCAATTTGACACAGGTAAAGCTAGAATAACTATTCAGGACAACAAGATTTCAGCTTTTCTTTTGGGGGTAAAGGTTTAATTCTCATGGCTAGTCAACAGCTTGAAAGTTGTCTTGGTTGAGTCCTGAGATGGGTTTTTACGTGTAGAGGGCAAGTAAGTTTGTTAGTTTATTGACTAGAAGTCTCAAAACAATTCATTCCTACTGCCTCATAGTGATAGCATCAGTCAAGAGAAGAGAAGAGGGGGGGAGGGGAGGGAGGGGAGGGGAGGGGAGAAGATTAGAGAATAGAGGAGAGAAGGGGGAGAGGAGGGGAGGGGAGAGAGGGGGGAGAGGAGGAGGGGAGGGAGGAGAGGAGGGGGGAGGGAGGAGAGGAGGAGGAGAGGAGAGGAGAGAACCAACAGAATCACAGAGGCCTGCTGGGAAAGCAGACAGGGATGGGAGTACATCCAAGGGTAGGCTGTGGTGCCCTACTGAGTGGCAGCTATGGATAAAGAGGACCCAAAGTCCTTCTTCACCCTGACAGCCTGAACTGAAGGGAAGACATGAAGACAGGATTTAGGGTCAAGGTGAGTGCAGATAAAACCGTTACTTTCTCCTTTGTACCTATCGGACATGTGGCAGAAGGAATGGCACTGTTTTTTACCAAGTCAACAATGAATCATATGCCCAGCCACTTGCATTAACTCAGGGCAAGCACACATTGGAATGGTCACCCAATCTGGCTGTGACAGGGAACTTGCCGTGTCACCTTGACACTGAAGTATCTTATGGACAGGGCCTTGCGCCCAGATGGGTTAATGAGGTGGGTTGGGAGAGGCAGCTGGCTGTGCTGATTTCTGTGAATGTCAGACTCTGACTGCCAAGAATGGAGCAGGTATGGGATAGGGGGATGTTAGGGCAGGTGCAGGGGAAGGTTAGGGCAGGTGCAGGGGGATGGTAAGGAGTACATGTTAGCAGAGGATCCTTACCTTTGCCTGCAACAGCCCCGAGCACAGAAAACAAGTGAGAAAGACAGAATCCTGGTACACAGTTCTGACAGCGCTGAGATCAGTGCAGAGCTGTGAGCTATTCAGGGAGAACTTTCTTCCCATGTACGCTTCCAGCAGTTTGCAGCAGACCCAAGCACTGAGCTTCCTGGCTCCAGAGTCTAAGGAGCAGAGTAAAGGATAGTAGTCAGTGACGGCCTGTGATCTGCATACCCCACCCTGTGTATTAGTCACCTGTTTGGTTGCTGTGAAAAATTAAGTGCAAACGGCATGTTCTGAAAGGGTTAGCTTTGGCTCACAGTTTCAAGGTGCAGTCCAGCTTAGTGAGAGAGAGACCGCTGGTTACCGGTACTGGAAGTCAGGAAGCAGAGAGAGGTGTCAGCAAGTGCTCAGCTCACTTTCATTTTCATTTATTCTAGAACCACAGCCTAGGGAATGGTGCCACCCACAGTTACAGTGGGGGTCCTCCCACCTCAGTTAACCTAATCTAGAAATTTCCTCATAGACAATGCCCCAAGATTAGTGTTCCAGGCGATTCTCGGTCCTATCAAGTAGATCACATATCCTAACGATCACATCCTCACAAGAGAATGAAAATTTAAAGTTGGCAGATTAAGGACTTAACTGCAAACTCTGAACTCACTGGTTATTTTACTATTTAAATGATGTTCAGAAGCCAGAATGCCTCACTTTAGAAACGCACATAGTGTGCTTGGAGGGAGAACTCCAACAATCTCTTGAAAGATGATATTATCAGGAAAGGGCATTTAGATCTCCACAGCTCTCTGTTGCAGGGAACAAGGCCCCATGAAAGTTTTGTGTGTGTATCACGCCTGTGTGTGTGTGTGTGTGTGTGTGTGTGTGTGTGTGTGCCCTATGGTTCTAGGTCAGGACTCGGGAACATGGTTAAGTGCAGAAATTGTAGCTGTGGGCTTAGCTCTTTCTCTTGAAGTCATACTGTGCAGAATGCCCCTGTTCCCTTCATCCCAGAAGCACTCTTCTCTGGGAAAACCTGGAATGTGAAAACATCTTGGGCCCAGCAAAGAAGCTGGAGCGAGCTAGATGCTGTGCGTCTTTCTGTCAGCCACAGAGAAATCGACACCCTGGATTCCTCTGAAGGACATAGGAGGCAGTATGTTCTTTGACACCGCAGCAAGTAGAGTACCATCTTTCTTGAGGTTATGCTTAGAAACGGGTCAGTGGGCATTGCTCTCTCTTCCAGTTACACTTCTAAGGAAGGGGCCCTGTCTGGAGAAAGGCTGGACTGGGAGGCCAGACAGAATAGGCGTGGCTGTTAGCTGCTTCTAATGTCCCATGGCCTGGAAACCAGAGAGACCTTTCCTTGTTTCTCAGTATCAGCTGTAGGTGTTCTCTGGCTTCAGGGGACAGCCTATGGTGGCTTCAGACCAGAACTTTTGGCTATGCTCAGTGCACTGCTGGTTCCTGCTGTGGTGTCCTGAGAGCTGAGCCTTGTCACCTCATTCTAGCTCTTTGTAGACTTGAGGTTATGCCTCCCAAGGATGGAAGGGATGGGTTTTTACATCTCCCTGGGTCATTATCAGATAAGAAGTCATCACAAATGCCAAATATATTAGGTGTTTTTTTTTATTTTTGTCATTTTGCCAGGATGTCACCCCATGCTCACCTACCTCTGACAATGGTTAATTGTGGTGATTAAGAAGAGGGGGCTATATGATTGCTATCTGTCTCCTCACTGCCCTGAAACAAGTGCAAGGGACAGTGGCGATGGGTGAGCTCTTGGCTGGCTGCCATCTGAGGGTGACCCCCGATCTCCTCATTAGCAACTGATGTCTCCAGAGCACCGGCTCTTTAATCATTACCTGAGTCCCCGAGTCCATGTGTGAAGATAAACAAGGAGATGCCATAGGGGCTGGAGGTCGGATGGTGTGAGCTATGCTGTCATGGGGTGGGGTCCAGGCATGGGGTCACCGACGGGGCAAGCTTTTGTGGCAGGCCGCTTGCACAAGCAAATGCTTCGGTTGTTCTGTGCACGGCACCCACTGAGTTTTTGTTCTGTCCAGCAGCTGGAAGGCATTGCTATACCCAGTCCCTTTCTTTCCCTTCCGTGCAGGGAGCAGATGCTGACCTGATTCAGGGCCTCCTCGGAGACGGGAAGGCTAACATTCCTCCAGGAAGGACACCCCACCCTGTGGGACCAGGTACTTCCATCCACGCCTTCTCTGTCCTGTAGCTGGGAGCCCAGGGGTTCTGCCTCTCTGCCACCTTCCAATTTGCTGCAGACAGTCTCAGGAAGCTGATGGCCGCATCACCCGGTGCCAGTGTAAATGAGCCCCATTCATTTCCTGCCGCTGGCATATGGCATGTCATTGTCCTTGGTCACCGAGGCAGAAGTGATGCAATTTGTTGGCATGTCTTGCCACGGCGCAGAATACCGATCCCACTGAGCCCCAGAAAACAACAGAAGTCGAGAAAGGGCAGCCAAAACCATCAAGGCTTCATCACAGAGGCACCCCGGGCTGGGAGATGGGGAATAAAGCCCGCACGTCTCCATGTCTTCATAGAAAGCAGAGCAAGGGATCCTGGGATGTGTTCCCTTCTTCCCTAACTGCAAAGGTAACCCAAGTCACTGGTACTCCAAACCCTTCTGGGGACGCCATTTGGAACAGATGTTTCCTGACTTCTCAGTGTCTCCCCTCTTCCCTCAACTCATAGACACCCACACAGGTAAATGGTGAGCATCCTGGGTCATCCTGTGAGGGAGAGAAGGGAACTTCTGAAAGAGTCCATCTATTGTTTGGAGAGCGAGGTCCAAATGGAGGGAAGGTGTCACCTATAGGCTTTTATGGAGGTCACACCCTCCTCCAACTTGGGGCTTTTCAGAACAAACCATTGTGGGTGACTGAAGGCAGAAGTGCTTGCCTCTTGGAGCTCTGGATTCATAAGGTAGTGAGGGTGATGCAGTGCTTCCCATAGTAGGGCCCAGTGATGCACCCAGGGAACAGGTCACTCTGGGCATGCTGCTGCTTTGTTGGGGAGTCACACTTATGAGGGAAAAGCCCAGCACACCCTCCAGTGCCTCAGATGGAGACGAGCTCAGCTCGTGCACACGGGCAATGAGGAGGGCAGAGCTGTGCCAATAGGGAGGGTAGAGCTGTGCTAGTGTCTGTGGCTGACTCAGGGCCATGGCCTTGCTGTAGAAAGCCGAACCGAGGAGGATGCCTGCCTCCTGGCAGAGCAGTCTGGCAAGACCCTGTGCTCATCAGTAATCCTTTCTCACTTCTGCCTCAGAGCTCTGTCTCCTCCCAGCTTAGATGTTCTCATATGCATAGCCCTGGTCCCTCATCACTTATCACTAGTGTGCTCGGAGGCTGGGAGCTTCGGGCTTCTTTTGCTAGATGCACAGGCTGGCTGCTCAGCGCTGGGCTTGAGTATTATATGAAATGGGGGGGAGGGGCATATAGCAGTGACAGTGGCATGAATCTCGTGGTCTGGTAGATGACAGTTGGATCGGAGTCCAGAAGCCTCAGGCACAGCACAGAGTGGCAGGGTAGACTCACATCAGCTGCTCAACTTTGGGTTGAGCAGTGCCTTGGGTTTGGGGACGATTCTCTTTGCCTTGATCAGTGTTGCCGAGAATGGAGCTCCATGCAGAAAGGTACTAACTCAAGGCATCTTGATGGATTTACAGGGTATTTTTGTCTCAGAAGGTTAGAAGACAGGGTAAATAAATTTATTTTTTTGTGTGTATGTGTGTTTAAAAATAATGACTATGGGACTAAAACACGGTGGCTTGCGTCCCAGGGAAAGTGAAAGCTTTCCTTATTAGAAGGCAAGGAAAGTATCTTCCTGTCACTGTCAGCCATGGTTAGCATTCCCCGTCTGCTAGATTGGATTAATCGTTTAGGAGGCACACCTTTGGGGATGCTTCTGACGTGGCTTCCAGAGACGTTTAACCAAGGAGGGAAGACCTACCCTGATGTCGAAGCACTAATGAACTGGGATCTTAAATCAAATAAGAAGAAAGTAAATTGAACACTGGCATTCCTTTCCCTGTGTTTCCTGGCTAACGGGAGACCAGTCGCCTCACGGGTCCTACCGTGATACCTTCCTTCCACGGCAGACTTTCCTCTCAAGCGGGGAGTCCAGATAAACCTTTCCTTGTCTTGCCTTTGGGAGGTTACCTTAGCCATGGGATGAGTAATTTAAACACCACTTTAAATTTTCCCACTGTAGAAGGGGCAAAGCAACTCAAAAACAAAGATGAACTAAGGTGGGTGGCCTAGTACAGTTTTAGAGAGGGGACCAGAACCTATGGTATGACTATCCACAGAGCAAGACTGTGAAGTGTTCTGCAAGCTGGAAATACACTTGGATGACTGAGTCTTGTCCCTCCAGAACCCTAAAGTCTCCAAGGTAAGGAGACTCTGCTTTTAGTACAGAGGGATGGAGAAGGTTTCTTCTGCTTATTTCGCCACGTAACACTAGTCCTGTGCATCACACATTCGACATAAAGACCAAAGGGAAGGGTTTTCTCTCAGAGGTAGAGCATTCATCCAGCAAGCAAAGGATTATGGGTTGCATTCTCATCACTGAAACCCAAACCAAACACCCGCCTCTTGGAAACCCTCCCTAACGTTCAGCCTCTCCGGTGAGAGGAGAAAGACTGCTCAGCACCATCCTGGCGTCACCTCAGCCTCCACATCCCAACGTGAGGGTAAAGAAATGAGCTTTTTGAGGCACAAGCAGGCTCACACACATCCCTCAAAGACCTGGTCATGACACTGAGGGCCTACAAATGGATAGCCTTGCAGGGGAGACTTAAGGGTAGTAACTTCTCTACTCAAGTGAAACAACACAGAGAAGTTAGAACTATCCCTGTAACGAGGTCAGAAAGTCCATCACCTTCCATCTTCCTCAGCCTCCATGTTAGCTGTCATGAGGTACCTGGTCCTCCAGTGGGGATCAAAGGTCACTGGGGGGCTGGGACTGTGATCCTGATGGGCTGATGTGAGCCTCTCTGCTGCTCCTGTCTTTCACCGTGGGTTCTGACCCTGGTGTACTCAGAGGAGGCCTTTCAGCATGCTGGGGAGGAAAGGCACCAGACAGTATCAGGGTAGGCAGCAGCTGTAGAACCCTCCCCATGGATCTGTGAGGCTGGGTGGTAATACTGGACATCCCACCTTAACTGGTTCCTCCACTTCCCTGGCTGAGCAATGACAAAGAAGCCCGACTAAAACAAAACATTTAAGATCCAGAATTGTAGTAAGTATATGATTCCATGAGAAGCTCTTTGTCATGCTAAGGACCGAGAGTCCTCAAACTGGTGGATAAATGGAAAGAACCCCAGGATGACAGAGCTGTTTGATCATCTTGGAACCTGTGACACACCTTACATCGTGTCCCCGTGAGCGTGGTGAGACAGATACCCCAACAAATATGGAAGAACAGGTTGGGGAGAATGGGGGTGAGGGCTGGGCACAGCCATAGAGGCAGAGGCATGATTGAGGAGACTGTGCTGATGGACTTCATGTGAGTATTGTGACCTCTTCCAACTCCTGCTGATGAACATGGCTGTCGTGGTTCTCCCTGAAATGTCACCTCTAGGCTCATGCTTGAATGATTGTCGTTGGGTACGTGGTGCATAGGTAGGTCTCTATCTATTCAGTTGTTAGTTCTGTACCGTCAGGGAGCTAAACACTGGCAGGATCTTGGCATCATCATTATTATTATTTTTTTATTAACTTGAGTATTTCTTATACATTTCAGTGTTATTCCCTTTTTCCGGTTTCGGACAAACATCCCTCCCCCCCCTTCTTTATGGGTGTTCCTCCCCATCCTCCCCCCTTGCCCCCTCCCCCAACAATCACATTCACTGGGGTTCAGTCTTAGCAGGACCCAGGGCTTCCCTTCCACTGGTGCTCTTACTAGGATATTCATTTGCTACCTATGAGGTCAGAGTCCAGGGTCAGTCCATGTATAGTCTTTGGGTAGTGGCTTAGTTCTTGGCATCATTATTTCTGTGGTCCATCACCAGCCTCATATTTTGTAAATATTCATTCTCCCTCACCTGCCTGAGGCAATCTAGAACTGTATCTGATTGGCTGTACTAAGGAGCTGACAGCCAATAGCAGGGCAGAGAGAGGGATGCTGGGAGAAGAACCAGATAGATGCAAGAGATTCCCCCAGAGGACACAGGTGAATGGAAGGACCAGGGCTGAGGCATAGAGATAGAGCTGGCCGCATGGTGGAATGTGGTGCCAGGATTAGTCTGGTTAGAGTAGCTGGGAGATGGCCCTAGTTGAAAGGCCTGTCTTAGACTTTTACTGCTATGTACAGACACCATGCCAAGGCAACATTTAATCGGGGCTGGCTTACAGGTTCAGAGCTTCAGTCCATTTTCATCAAGGTTGGGAGCATGGCAGCATCCAGGCAGGCATGGCGCAGGAGGAGCTGAGAGTTCTACATCTTCATTTGAAGGTGGCTAGGAGGAAACTGGCTTCCAAGTGTTTGGGAGGAGGGTCTCATTGACCATACCCACAGTGTTACACTTCCTCTAACAAGGTAACATCTACTCAAACAAGGCCACACCTATTCCAACAAAGCCACACCCATTCCAATAAGACCATACCTACTCCAACAAGGCCACACCTACTCCAATAAGGCTACACCCACTCCAACAAGGCCACACCTATTCCAAAAAGGACAGACCTACTCCAAAAAGGCCACACCTATTCTGACAAAGCCACGCCCACTCCAAAAGACCATACCTACTCCAAGGCCACACCTACTCCAACAAAGCCACACCCACTCCAACAAGGACACACCTATTCCAACAAGGACACATCTATTCCAACAAGAACACACCTACTCCAACAAGGACACACCTATTCCTACAAGGCCTAAGTTTTAAATATTAGGAAGTCTCTGTGTTACTGTTTATATGGCTGGCTGCTCTGAGCCCCACTATAGATTATCCCCCCAACTGTGGTGCTATATTAAAGATGTGGGGCCTTTATGAGATAGGATTTGGCTAACAGGCATGGATCCTTTTAGTGGGCCTTCAAAGATTCTTTATATTGTTTCTTCTGGTCCGAAGCTCTCTGATTCTTGATCCACCATGATGGCAAAACTTCTGTCACAAGCTCCCATCATCTGGAATTTTACTCTTCCTCCTGCCTTAGGATGGACTGAAATCCTCTGATTTGACTCTGATTGGGAGTCAAAATAAACCTTTTCTCCTTGAATGGATCAAGAGAATTTATGCCCAGAAGTGGGGTTGTGGCTGGATAGGCATGACCGGGTGATTATTTGGCTTTGGGCTTGGAAGGAGCTTGTGATGTGGACCTTGACTGCACTAAGCAGAATTTAGCATCCGGTGGGCATTCAGGCCTGATAGAAAGTCAGACGGTAAGGAATGTACTCATAAAGTTTCAGAAGAAACTAAAACCTCCATTAAGAATAGTACTAGAGGCCATCCGTGTTAGATTCTGCAAAATATCTGGCTACGTTTGCCTGTTTTTTAAACATTTGAGAGGAGCTAAATTTAAAAGTAATGGACTAACTTACTTGAATGAGGAAATTTCAAATATCTGAATACACAGGCTGTGGAGTGGCTATTATTTGCTGTTTCTAGTCAGATTATATACTAAGAGTTTAAAGGGCGAAAAAGGAGAGAATGGCAAAAATGATGTTTGGAAGGAAAGGGGAGTGATCTCATGTAAAGTTGCTATGAACCTCTGAGCTTTGCGTGAGGGCAACAGGAACAGCTTCAGAGTTTGAGTGAAATATGGAAACGTATCAGTTAAAGTGAGAGTCCATGGTCGACAGAGCCCCGGGGGCTCACAGCTCAAATAGGACTGCCTTGGGAAGTATTTTTTCTATATTCAACCACCTTAGAACTTGGAGGCCACTGCAGCCATGGTTAAAGGGGCCTGGCCATCATGAGCTTGTAGCAGAATGTGGCATTATTTGGCAGGGGCTTTTTTTTTTTTAAGATATGCAGAATGCAAAGGATTTGAAGGCTATGGAAGTTAGCACCAAGGTAACAGAGAAAAGCTTGTGAGCTTAGGCAATTGGAGTCTATGTGGAGGAGCCCTGACAGAGAGATTGGTAAAGCTTTAACCGGAAAGCCTAGGTAACTACAGAATGCTGGGGATGTCCAGAACACAAGGAAAGCCACACTCATTGAGTGAAGTTGGCCTGAGGTAGAGTTCATGTATACAACAGGCAGCAGGGACCCAGAGGTCGAGCTGTATAAGCCCCTGGAGTTTACCTCATGCCACCATCAGCCACACATGGAGCTGTAGGACCTACTGTGTGTTCCTGCTGGGTTTCGTTCTTGCTTTGGCCCAGTCTTGTCTTGCTATTTTCTCATTTCCTTCATTCAAAGGGGGAATGTTCAGTCTGTGCCTTTGTCTACTCAGAGCACACAACTTGCTTTTTGGATTTATGGACACTCAGAGCTGTTTCCTTGAGTCTCAGAAGGGACTTGGTACTTTGGGCTCTTGAACATTTATGAGACCGTGAAGCTACCGTGACAGTCTAGGGGGGTGACTGCATTTTCACTGCAGCAAGACCATGAGCCTTCTGGAGTTAAAAACTGAAAGTTTGTCTTGAATGTCAAATGTCTCCCAGAGTCCTCTGCTCTGAGGGCTTGTTTCTTAGCTTAGGAATTATTTTAAAGGCCATAAGGCCTTTAGAGGTGAGGTTTAAAGACAGAAATAATTCACCAGGGGTGGGGTTTTGAAGGCTCTATGCATCCTGGTTCTGGTATAGTATTCTCTGGATTTCTTTTGTATACCATGATGGGCAACTCTGAAACAGTGATTCCCAAATAAATGTTTCTTCTATCAACTTGTGTCCATCAGACATTTTGGTATAGTAATGAGTGAAGTTCCTGATACAGCTATCAACACTTTTGTAAGACATGATTGGGAAGAAGCAGGGTAAGGGTACTGGGGTCAGTGTATTACTCCTGAGACTGTAAGGCAAAACCTTTTGCTCTTGACCGTGGATCCCTGGGGCCAGTTTGTAATCACTCCGCTAACGTGAACAACCCTTTTCCTTGAGAATCTCTCCATAGCATTTCTGCAAACTTCAAACACCACTTCGGAGAGAAGGCACTTCTAAACACTTTCCTTCCCATCAAAGAATCAAATGCAGGGGTGGGGGTTTGACCTTAACAGCACTGGGGATATGGAACCTGAAGAGGCCAACTTCTGTAGCCAGGCAGGAACCCCAGTGAAGTGATAGGGACACCAACCCAATCACAAAACTTTCAACTCCCCAAAATTAATCCCATTTTCAAGAAATGCAGGGACTGAGGGAATGGCCAATCAATAAGCAGCCCAACTTGAGGCCTATCCCATGGGTAAGCCCCAGTCCCTGACACTATTAATGATACCCTATTAAGCTTGCAGACAGGAGCCTAGCACGGCTGTCCTCTGACAGGCTCCATCCAGCAGCCTACTCAGACAGATGGACCACATACTTCCCCAAGGAGTTCTATTCAAGAACCTGGAGTTCATAACTTTCCGTTCCCCTCATGGCCTGTCTGTGGCTAAGTTCCCTCCTCTCCAGTGGACACAGTGCAGAAAGATACTTTCCAGTAAGACCTGCTCCAAATGAAAACCAGGTGTGTTCTAACCACGAGGACCTAGAACACCTTTGTGGCATTCTGGAAGATCCCATGTCGTTCACAGCAACAGATGAGACACCCATATATAGGTGCCTACTCCCTGTCCTGCTGGTACGAGTCTCTCTCTAGGCTCCACATTCTAAGTCCACACAAAGGAACACATTTCGCCACCTCTCATGGGCACTCTCTTCCTGGTCCATAAAACTGAAGTACTGGGTACCTTGGTCTAATTCTATCTGGAAGCTTCTCTGGGGATGGTTGCAGCCTCATTTAGAAATATCTGCACTTGGGGACTATTGTCTCATCCTTCTTCAGAATTAATGATGCTTTGGTTCGTGTAGAGATTTCCATGAGTGGCCCCCAAAGGTAAATTCAAGGCTCCATCACCTGTCTCTGATTCTGAGGGAGAAGGCGTTTGACTATTTTACCTCCCACCCTTTATGTTCTCTTCAGATCTGGAAACTAACAGTGAGCTGTTTGGTGCTAGGGCAGTAGGAGGGTGTAGCTTTTTGCTTCTGAGTCCCAGGCTTCTCCTCACAGACCTCAGTGATAGGACCAGAATCTAAGTGAGCATTGACACCTTTGCTGACCCATGCTCCATAGCCAAGAACCCTCCCATCCGGCCCTTCCCGGATTACATAGGGGCCACCTCTATCTTGCTGGGGTGAGGAGGACAGAGAGGATGGGAGCCCACAAACTGGAACACACGAGCACAGGGAATGCTATGTAAACAGCTCAGCAAACAAAGTGGTTTCAAGGGGGCTGTGTCTCAGTAGAAGATGTCCCTCCCGCAGGAGTTAACTGTGCTCAAACACAAGAGGTTCCCACCTCTGTATGCTTCCTCCAGTCCTCCCAAGCTTCTGCTCCTACCCCATCCAGGTAGATGGATGCAGACAGATGGACACTCAGAGCATTATAAAAGCACAGCAATGAGTTGGGGAGACAGAGATTGGCTAGTTTAGGATGTCAGAGGCGCACGCGCGCGCACACACACACACACACGCACACACACACACCACACACACAGACTGAACTCAGGACAGAGATATTACCCAAAGACACTTTGCTCAGGTAAACTTGGCTCAAACTATTTACCTATTCATAGTAGCAAATAAATTCACTGTACATTCTCTACCATGTCAGTGGAAGAATTTTAACCAGCAGTAACAATTAGGAAAGATACATGGTCACAGGAAGCTAATTTAAAACTGCGGGAGAAGATGAACGTAGGGAATGAGTAGGACATGAGTAAGCAGTGTTGATGTTTATCAATACACAATACAACTGAGACCCTGATGATCTTAATACAAGGAATAAAGACATGGCAAAGATTCATAGGGACAGAGTAAGAGGCAGAAAAACAGGGCAGGGCCAGTAAGGCAGCCAGCACATAAGCCAGGGTGCTTTGGATTGTGTGTGTGTGTGTGTGCATGTGTGTGTGTATGTGTGTGTATGCATGCATGTGTGTACATGTGTGTGTAGATATGTACGTAGTGCATGTGTGTGCACATGTGTATGCGTGCATATGCATGTGTGCTTGCATATGTAAGTGCATGCATGTTTGTGTGTGTGCATGTGCATGTGTGCATGTATCTGTATATGTGCTCATGCATATGTGTTTACATGTGTGTATGTGCACGTGTGTGCATGTGTGTGTATGTGCATGTGGAGGTGTACTTGCACATACATGCATGTGTGGAGGCAATGGTGCTAGGTGTCCTCCTCTAGTGTGCTCCATCTTATTCCCTTGAGAGGTCTCTCCCTCTGTCATGGAACCTAGATCTCACTGTTGTTTGCTTTTACTTTTTTTCCCTGTTGCTTATTTGGCCAAGCTGCCAGGCTGCAAGCCCCAGCAATCCTTCTGCCTCCTTATAGGAGTGTTCACAGCCCATGCCCTGCTTTGTGTGTCACTGCTATGGATCAGAACTCAGGTCTTTTACCCACAGAGCCTTGCTCCCAGTCCCTTTCATTTCAGATTGTAAAATCATCATTTGAACTGTTTCCCAAACATGTACCATGGCCTGTGCCTGCCTATGAAGTGTTTCTCATTGATAACAGTGCAAAGGGATTTTCTGGACATCGAGGGTGTGTTCCAGCTGTATGCTGTGGATGACTCTGGGGCCTGGAGAACCCCCAGGGGCAGCTAGTGCATGTATCTCTCATGACTGCTAGGACAAGATTTGTGCTTATTCCAAATGCTGTCACCCCTGGAGAGACTTCAGACTGTTACAGAACTTACAAACATTTGTTGTTGGAAGTCATGGTGTCATGTCCTTGCTATGGGAGTGCCAGTGACAGACAGGACTGATCTTACACAAAGTCTTGATCCATTTGTCCACAAGGCCTTAGGCCAAAGGTGTAAAAGAGGATACCATGATCACACAGAAACTGAGGGAGCATCCCGTAGGCCACCCACTGGTGGTGAGGGCAGGCCACACTTTCAAGTTAAAGTACAGTTGGAAGCGAGCAAGGGCTAGGAGGCTAAGATCTGAGTGCTCTCCAGGAAGATCAAAAGGACTGTAATCATTGCTGCCCAGTACCACTTGTATGTGGAATTGGGTATACACTCGCTCCTTCAAAATAGCCCCACAGGTAGGAACTTGCCATAGAGTCTGGGAACCGGATGAGGATGCGAGGAGTTACAGTCCGTGCTGGACACCTGTGACCAAAGACAAGCTCTTCCAAGACTGGATGCAAGGTTTGGACCTTTACTCACAATGAGAATAAGCCTGAGGATGCACCATGGCTTCTGATAAGAGCACCAGGGTCACTGTCCCTTCCGCAGGCGTCTGTAGAAGTGGGGTCTCATATGTTAAGTAGGTTTAGGTACCTGTGCAACCACCTGCGGTGGATTCAAGATGTACTGTGTCATCACTGATTCACGGGTTTGCCCGAGACTTTCCATGCCAGCCCACCACTCCTTTGTCACAGCCGAGGAAAGACAGCTGGAAGGCCTGTGTGTGGCATAGAGACCACAGGTGGGGTGGGAGTGCCCTGCTCTTAGCACTGAGTTCAGGTGGACTGCTAGTCATTTCATGCCTGTCTATCTGGTGAGAAGGTGATTTCTGGTTCCTTCAATGACTTGTGATTTCTTGTTTTTACGGAATGAACGCCCAGTACACGGAGAAGCATATGTCCCGCAGAGCCTTGTGAACCTTCCTTTCAGGAAGTTGACATTGAAATGAAGGCATGTGGGAGCAGAATCGAGATGGGCATAGAGCTTTCTCACTAGAGGGCCCGAGGTTCATACTGCCAAGAAGCTTGTGACTTATAGTCCCCACTTCGGAATCCCTACCTCCACAATAGGGTTCTGGACACCATAAAGATAAAGTATCCGGATAGACCAATTGTTTGCATCTCAATCCCGGTTGGTAGGCCTTGTGTGCTGGGAGGACTAACAGGGACACCCAGCTAAGCCTACATCCATGAAGCCAAAAACAGAGCATCATTGTGACATGGAGAATGAATATGTTTCCAGACGGAGTTGTCTAGGCTGTGTGCACAGTTGGAAAGGAGGTTGGCTCAGTAACATCAGTGACATCACCAGTAGCATCAGTGCCATCACTGACTGACTTACCTTAGTCTGGTTTTGAGGCCCTGTGCTATCAGGCAGACATAAGGACTTGCAATCTACCCATTGCTGTGGAGAAGTCCTGTCTACATAGGCACTTCCCTAGACTGGGGCAGAGGCTGTCTGCTAGAGTGCTGTGCTTGTTCAGATCATCCCGGGGATGGCTAGTTGGTTTTCTTCTCTTTGCTGGGAGTATAAGAAGCATGACTGCTACCCTGAACACAGGAGCCCCAAATGTTTCTGTACCCAGGCAGCTAATCCACTCCTGGCCAGCCCTTCCATTCCAGGACTTCCTAATCAATTCTGATTGCTGGGCCATATGGATTGCTGTGGCCACCCAGGTCTGCGGGTGAGGCGCTGAGATGACAGGATCAACTCTCCCCCAAGTTCATCTATTGTGCTCCTATAGACAGAGCGTGAGATGAGCCAATTTAGGTTAAAATATCTCAAACAAATCCTCACCGGTCCTGACGTTCAAGATTGATTTCTTTTCCAGAGAAAATGATTACTTTTCTTGGAGTCTTTCCAAGCCCTGGACTACTGAACTCAGACAGCTCGGAATGCAGAGACAGGGACCACTGTGACACAGCAGCCAGAGACCCAAGGTTGTCATAGGTACTGTCTCCTCACTGACTGGTGCACTTCACAATTGCATGACAAGAGATGACTATGGTCATATTTTTTTCCAGGATGCAGGACTCAGAAAACTCTTTGTATATGAAGGAGAGAAACCTGCCTTCATGAAAGACAACTTCCTTATGGGTTTTTCCTCTGTTCCACATGGTCTCACGGCCCTTCCTCCCTTGGATCTCCATGTATCACTTGATCACATTCCCTCTACAGTGTCATAGTGGATGAGTTCTACATGACAATCTATTTAGGAGCCTTCAAATGAAACCCAACTGTCTCATCAAACAGGAATCCAGAGGTCAGCATTTTAAACATCTGACTGAAACAGGTGTCTCAGGGGAAAGAAATGGTCCTATGGGGCTCCAATCCATCAGATGATGCCTTAAGAATCAAGATGGAGGGTCTTGGAGAAGATCGTTTATCTTTTAGACTGCAGCATAGCGTCTCCAAGTGCTAGGCTGGTCCCTGTCCAGGGCCACAGCTCCCTGAAACTTCAGGTTGACATTACCTGCTCTATAGAATAGTTATCCCGAGATCCGGTGACCACATGGGAAATGTTTTATAGAAATGGTCTCTTTCTCTTTGTTTCATTTTTCTTTCTTTTCTGGTTTTTGCCTGGAGACATTGGGCTGTTGTGGACATTTCTTTCTACAACATCATATCACCCCCCAGTGGTCCCTCAGCCTGTCTCAGGGGACCTCAGATGCAGTGGCAGGGAACAGTCAGTGCATGTCTGAGATGAGAAGAACTAACTAGGTAGCTGAGGACAGGGCCCCCTTTCTGCAGATAGTGACCAGTAAATGATGATGTGTAGGTATTTTGTCCCCCATGGAACCATTCCATTTAGACATAGGCAGTGAACAAAACGCACAGGACTAGTAACCTACTGAAATGTGATAAATAAGGCCTTTCCCCGAGTGAGTGCTGACAACTGCTGGCAAGGAGGCTCTCCCACCAGCCTAGCGTGCCTGCAAGGCCTACAGGAGGGTCACAAGATGTGGCATTGGTCTATCCCCAAGCCAGGGTGGGGTTAGGGGTGAAGCAGCCACCTTTGAGTCCTCTGTGCTCCTCTAAGCAATCCTTCACCAGTATTTCTATAAACAATCCCAGTAAGATATGCTGGATCTCTCACTAGACAGTTGGGATGGCTTCACTTTTGTTCACATCTCCTCAGGAGAAATCACAGCACAGCACACACTGTGTGGCCATCAATCTATGTGGACCATCAATCTACTGTGTACCACAGTACACACTCTGGGCATGAATTTATGCAGACCCAAACATATGGACAATAAGTGACCTGGAGCCACCCAAAGGAGAGCAAGGTGTTCCTGCTGATTACTGTGTGTTTTCTCTCCATGACCCCATCTCTGTATAAAGGTATTTCCCAGCTCCCTACTCTCTTACTGACCCCCGAGCCTTGTCCGGATGACTAAGGCTGTCTTGATGTTCTGTGAGCAGCTCTCCTGGACACAGTGAGAGCTCAGTTGATGCAGTTAAGATTAGGTGGGAATCTTGGAATGGCAGATTCGGTCACTTGACTTACACAGTGACCCACCCTGAGGATGTACCTGCTTATGGCTATGGAAGGACTTTGAGAACCAGGGGTAGGAAAGAAGGTTCCTAAGAGGCATTGAAGATACAAAGAGTGATCTGTGACATTAGCTTTCTCTTACAATTCTGTAGTCACCAGCCATAGTTAGACCTTGAGGAATCAGCTTCTCCAGGTATTCTAGGTTGACAGGCCATGACCTTGGTGGGACACCTTCCTTCCTTCCTTCCTCCCTTAAGGGGGACACCATCAGACATTTTTCAGGTAATTCCTCAATTTCAGTGGACCTGGTGTTTTCTCACAGCACTGGGCATTAGGTTTAGGAGGAAGTCACCAGGGGAAGGCAATATTCTCTTTACACTTTCTATCAAGGTCCAGCTGGTCAATCCAAAGCTCCCCCACCTCAGACCCCCTTTGAGATTGGCACCTCTATCATCTTCCCGATGGTGAGACGACACGTGCATAACTTGGAGTTCTACCTGGTGCTCTGGGCAGTAACTTCATCCCAGTCATTTGGTCATTCATATCAGTGTTTATTTGACACCCGTATTTATAATCCAATGCTACTGTAGTTTTTGCTCAAAGCTGTCTACTTTGTTCCTTGGAAGCTTTTGGTTGTCTCCTGCATTTAGAGGTGTGTTGTGTAGCCCAGCGAGGTCTGTCCCAACCTCTGGAGCACCTGGGATTATAAGCGTCCTCAACCACGCCCAGGAAACAAAGTTTTAAAATCAAGTGAATAAATCCCAGACAGTTTGCTCTCTAGGTAGCAGGAAAAACTACAGTGAGCGTGATAAGAATCTGCTAAGCCATGTCCAAGCCTTCCTGCCCCCTCGCACTCCTACCAACCTGAGCATTCTGTGGGTCTGTGTCCTTGCCAGCATTTTGCTGCCAGTGGTTTGAATCTGAGGCATTGTAATGGTTGTGGAGGGATGCATCTTGCTTGTTTTACAGCTCTCTACTGATTAAGTCACTTTAAACATCTCTTATGCATGCTTCGTTGGCATTTGTAAAACTTTGGTGAAGTATTCTGCTCAATTTTTGGACTAATTTTTAAATTGTACTATTTGTTTTTTATTGTTGAATTTTAGGAGTGTTTCTTTTTATATTTTGGATACAGGTCTTATTAGCAAAGCATTTTTACAAATATTTTCTGTCGAGATTTGGAAACTCTCCCTTTCCTTCTCCTTCCTTCCTTCCTTCCTTCCTTCCTTCCTTCCTTCCTTCCTTCCTTCCTCCTCCCTCCCTCCCTCCCTCTCCATTTCTTCTTTCTTTTCTTTCCTTCAATGTTATTTGTGAAGCAGAAAATTTATCTTTCAGTTGTGCCTCTGGTGCTGTATCAAAGGCCTTATAGTCTGAGTGAAGTTCAGTACCTTTTTGTCTGTTTTGTTAGGTCTATAAGGACATATGGGAAAGAAATGAAATCTGTATATATTGAATTTCCAGTAGACAATTACTACCCACCCATCAACAGGAACTTTGGGCTTCGTTTGCTTGTGTTGTAATTTTAAACAGTAATACCAAATACGCTTCTTTTTAGATTTGTACCATGTTCTCTGTTGAGCTTGTGAATAGCATTATTTGGTGTTTCAGTCCAGTTGCCCACTGTTGGTAAAGAACCTCCCGTACTCGCCATATTTCTTGAAACTTGATATTCCTTCCAGTTTAGGAAGGGTTTCTTTCCCTGTGGGATCATCTACACAGACGGGCATGACGTGAGTGAAACATCGTATGCACATTCCCCCTTCACATCCAAGTCCTTGTTTATTTTCTTGTCTTATTGTACAGGTGAGCACTTCAGTTACAACACTCACCAGAATAGTAGAGATGACACACTTAGTGTGCTCTGCCTTGAGGCAAAGTATATACAATTTTCCCACTAAGGATTGTGTGAACGAGTGGGAGACTTCCTATAAGGCTATCACTACACTGAAGCAACTGCTCTCTGTCACTGTTTATATGATTTCCCGCCTTCGGTGTCTGTCAGATCTCCCAAGTTCTTTTTCTGTATCAAACAATAAGACTACGCGCATTAACTTGACTCACTACTTCACATTATCATCTGAGGGCTGACACTGTCATTGTTATGAATTCAACTGTCTTCTGTAACTATGCTGGCTGGTTTTAACTGTCAACTCGACACAACCTAGAATCGGCTGGGAAGTGTCTCAGTGAGGAATTATCTAGAGGAGGTCGACCTATTGGTAACTGAGGTATAAAGGCCCACTCTGAATGCAGATAGCACCCTTTCATGGGCTGGGCTTTGACCTGGATGAGAGTAGAGAAACCTAAGTAAAAGCAAGCAAGCAAACAGAAGCAAGGGCGCATTTATTTCGCTCTGCACTTGGCTGTAGCTAGGATGTAACTTGTTGCTTGAGTTCTTGCCTTGGCTTCCTCTAAAGGATATCATATGTCTTAGTTAGGGTTTTGCTACTGTGAATAGACACCACGACCAAGGCAACTGTTAGAAGGGCATTTAACAAGGGCTGGCTTACAGGTTCAGTATCATCAAGGCAGGAACATGGCAGCACCCAGGCAGACATGGACGGGAGGACCTGAGAGTTCTACATCTTCATCTGAAGACTGCCAGCAGAATACTGACTTCCAGGCAGCTAGGATAAATGTCTTAAAGCCCACACTCACAGTGACACACATACTTCAACAAGGCCATACCTACTTCAATAGGGCCAAACCTCCTAATAGTGCCACTCTCTGGGACGAGCATATACAAACCATAATATATTACTTCAAACTATAAATGAAACCCTTTCTTCTGCAAGTTACTTTTAGTTAAAGTCTTTTATAGCAGAAACAGAAGTGAATCTAGGACAGAAATAGAGCAGATTTTTAAAAGGCTTGGTGACCCTTCTCATTTAATTTGGATGCTTGGTAACTATTGTAGCATTATGTGTTAATGCTTATCTTTGTTGGCCACTGTAGTTACAGCAGCTGAAACTCTAAGTTGGCACTTATCTCAGTGACACATTTGACTCAGCTGTGTGTTCCCTGAGCTGACATGAGTGGACAACAGCCAATGTTATTATGTTCCACTATCTGCTTCTGATGATGACAGATTTGTAGCAATGTCAGTACAGCGATGAGGTAACTTGTCATCTATGATGTCACATTACTCTGAAGAACTGCCATCCATGCATTAGCACACAGGTGGGATAATTACCCATAGATTTTGGTTAATCAATAAACTTTATTTTTTTATAAATTGTAAAGAATAAAAATAACATGGGTTCGTCAGTCTTTAAAGTTCCTCTTCCTCTTGCTGCCATCTTGTATGATTTCCTTTGTCCCATGGAAGAGCATGCTTGGTAGATTTCTGGTGACTCTCACAAATAGAAATGATCAATCCAGTTTGACAGTGCAGCCCTCAAAGGACTCCTTTGACATGATTTACATGCAGCAAATAATTCCATCCTCAGGGTAGTCAGTGGGGGCAGTCTAAGGAAGCCAAGGCCCTGGAACGTCCTGAGGGCTTCCTGCCAGTCAGTCCCTGGGCTGGGTCTGAGGCCCTTGAGGTGAGCGTGTCAGTCGTCACACAAGCTGCCTTTAGTCCAAGGAACTTCAGCAAGGAACTGTGTTGCTTTGTGCAACACAGATTTATTGATGGCAGCCACGTCTTTGTTGGTTTTTCTTTCTAATCCCTGACAACACTAGAGAAAATCTACTGAACTAGTTTCCACAGAGAGATATTTTTAAAATATTAGTGGGGCTGTAACATCGGGAGCTGGGTAAAGATCCAGGGTCATGTGTCGTTAGAACACACCAGGTGCTGCTACCCCCCCCTCTCTTTCCTAGAATTCCTGTTTGAGAGCATGGGACTCAGTGTAGTCCAGAGATGTGTGTCTGTGGGGGGCTCACCTGGCACTTTTGTTTGACATCATAGTTTTAAGGCGACATCTCTACACACGCCCATGTAATTGTAAGCACATTTCTACAGTTTAATATGCCATTGGCAGGGAAGGCACGGTAATGAATACATGTACATTCTATTTTTAAATTAAGTGAACTCCAATTTTCTGGTATAATTTATGTTTGTAAGAGGATAAAAACAGCTTACAAAGGAGTCCAAGGAGATAAAAAAAATTACTGAGGATCAGGGATTAGTCCTCATCTGTACTTCTCAAGGTCTTAGGTTTCATGAACCAGCAAAATTAAAATGCACAGGATGGATACTGCCTTGCCAACTTTCAAAATTTGTTCAATAAGAGTGTCAAATACACTCAACATATAAAAATCCTATTATTGCCATTGTCACAAAATTAATGTTGGTTTTATACTTTTCTTCTTCTATTTCCTACTTTTCTGTATCTCAGAGTCAGTACTGTGTCCCCTTTGCTCACCTCATCTCACTGGAACCTTGGCCAGTGGACGCTTGCTTGCATCAGGTGATTGCGTTGTGTGTACATCTGAGTGTGTTTCATATGAATGTTTCCACATGGGTCTTCGTGCAGTATGTGAGTGGTTGGGATGCATAATCTATTTGCACAAGACCTCGTGTGGTGTGCATTTGTGTGCTCAACTACAGTCTTAAGTAACCCTTACGGAAGAAAGCCCCACTTTCCAAAGCTTCAGCAGGACACCCTTTCCAAATAAGGCCTCAGATGGCCTATGTTCTGAGTAGGGTCAAGCTAGAAGGGGACTTTGGGAACCAGAGGACAGCCAGAACATCCACTGCTGCTTGTATCCCTTGCAAGTCCTTGTGTAGCTGTAGACTCTCCACAGGGAGGCCATTTAGGTTCACATAGCATCTCCTAAGTTCTGAGAGACATTGTCCCCTGGAGATTGGATAGTGTGCTCATGACAGAAATGGCATTCATTTCTTCTCACATGGGTTTCAAGAGATGGTACATAACTTTAGAGACAAGACTCTAGGAACCATGAGGACAGGCTGCATAGGCTGTTACATATCACACTGTGCTCCTATTCACAGCTACACACAGGTGCCTGTAAGCACTTCCCATAGTGAGGGAAGTTGTTGATTGTCAGAAAGAGACAACAGAGGCAAGGTGGTGACCAGGCCACTTTAGCATGTGGCTTTCAGGATGAACTTGTCTTGGCCAGAGTTAAGACTCGAAGAGGGTCTGTCAAAACAGAGTCAGGCATCCAGAGGCCTGACAGACTAGCTCTGCTAGTGTCAGGTTGGCCTGACCCATTGATCATATGTACATGGGACCCATCCTCCTAGACCTCCCTTACGCTCCAGTGGATGGAGACTGGGCCACAGCTTGTTCTCTTGACACTTGCTCCTGTCATAACTGCAGCCTGATTTCCCCCTGCCTCCCACACTGGAGGCGGTTTGGATTCTGAATCTCCTAGTATCTTTTTTTGCCTTTGTTTGACTGCAGTAGGGTCGGAACCAAAGTCCTGATTGTTCAGGAAACTTACAAAAGCTCAGACCCCTTCTTGGCAGAGGGTGGCCATGTCTCAGATGGTAACAATATTGACAACAGTCACAAGATCAACTTGTCGTTCAGTTGAAATTTCTTCCAAGAGGGTCGCTGTATGAAATTAATAGGATTACAGATAATCCCCCCAAAGGAGAAGGCTCAGCTCTGAAAACTGACTGATATGTTTCGATAGCACTTAAACATCCCCTCTCACAGAGAGACACAGCTTTCCTGAGCTGTGAGCAGCGGCTGGCCCTTCATCTTTGGATGCCTATATCTCTGTCTCCATCACAAGTCAGCCTGTGTCAGGATAGAGACTGTGGCTTAAAATAGTCCCCTACCCACAAGTGGTCAGTGGCTACTTTCTCTACAATCCTACAGTTAGTAAGAAACACCTAGATGAAGACCCATGTTGCTATTCTTAGTGTCTGGAAAAAAAATAATCAGGTTTTAATTTATAATTGTGAAGTTTTGAACAGGAAATGTTTTGTAAATAAGTGGCCAAATGAGACAAAGAGGCGAGTTTACATTATCCATACTGTTCACTTTCCCTCTTTCTCCTCTTCCTCCTTTTCCTTCTCCTTTCTCTTCCTCCTCTTTCTCCTCTTCCTCCCCATCCACTCTCCTCACCCCTCCATCCTCCTCCTAATCCATCCTCTTCCCCATCCATCCTCCTCCCCATCCACTGACTTCCCCATCTCCCTCTTCTATCTGCTCTCCTCTCCTTCCTGTTCTCATTCCCTTCCTTCTCATCTTATCTCCACTTTTCTACTCTTCTCTTGCTTCTTTCCCTTGTGACTTTTGGTAAGTCATAAGTATCTTTCTCATTCAATGAAACTTCTTGGAGACAGTTTTGTCCACCAGTTCTGAAAATCTGAGTATAATTAGTGATGTGCACCCTGCTCGTGTTACCCGGGGAGACACATCCAGTCTCTGACACTTTCTGGAGTCAGTACTGTTCTCTGAGTTCGGAGGCCATGTACATGTACTCATTTGCTAAAGCCAGAAGACAATCCCCTTTAAAAATCAATTTGATGTATCTGTTTGTTCATTGGTATTAACAATTGCCTTCAAAGGGTTCAGCAGTTCTTAGCTAAACTCCAGCTATAGCAGAAAGCAATGTCTTCAAAATCCCAGAAAAGATGGTTGCTATTTACCACTTTCCTCTGAAGTTACAATCTTCTATCTTGGAGGCAAAATTAATAAGATATAAGATGTAAATGGGACATCAAACAGCAAGACATTTTTGGACAGGATACTTTATGAGGAGGTGAAACAACGGGGTGTTCTAGGGAGAGGTGAAAATTTTTGTGTAGGGAAGCTCCTTTAGGAAGTAAACAACTCAAGATAGTTTCAGGAAGTACCTGAAACCAACCAGATTCATGAAGTTCCTCTTTATCTACAAGTAAACCATAAAGGCTACTGAGAGTCACGCTCAGACAATCCAAACATTAAAACAAGCTGCCTAGAAGGAACGAAGGCCTAAGGAGCTGCCTGGAAAGGATACTCTCCAATCTGTTGAGCTGCCCATAGGGTAGATATATGCTCTCGGTTCTCATGCTGGAGCGTGCTTTGGTTATATGGCTGATTTTGAGTCATTTCTGTTTCTATAAGTAACCCTTGACCCATATTCTTATGTGCAAGCCCGATAAAACTCAATGGCTCTTCAAGCTGGACTTTTGTGGTGTCTGTACTTTTGACTCTTAACAGCTTCCTACCTGGGGTGAATAGATGTTCACATGTCCTCAGAGTGTGTGTGTGTGTGTGTGTGTGTGTGTGTGTGTGTGTGTGTTGAGTAGTGAGACTTACTAGAAGAGGCAGAGGGCTCAGAGGTTTCCTTCAAGTGCTTGTTGAAAAAGTTAACCATATCCCTTAAGCATTAAACCTCATCCCACATACTCTTAGCTACCTGCTTCCAATGACAGATCATAATTCACACTGCAAGCCTTCATAAGGAGGAAGTTAACTACCACAGGCCACATGCTTCTGCATGGTGCTTGTAGACCTGGCTTGTCACAAACACATGCATGCATTGGCTCTAGAGATGCCTTGTTGAGCTCATTGTGAGCTACAGATTCTTTGTGAGGACCTGAGCTCTTTTAGCACAGAGAGGATCATGGGTCTTCCCGAGAGCAGTGAGTGACAGCAGGGGTTGAAGTCTTTTAAAAACTCCCCTTTTTTGAGGCTGCTTAGCAAATGAACAAAACAATTTAAATTACCCCTCCAACTTGGAAATATAGAAATTATGGTCTCATTGTAAAAGAAGGGAGCATGCGAATCTCTCCGAGTCGTCTCTTTTATTCTCTCAATTGGAACTGTTTAGGGGGAAGAAAGCAAAACATTAAGTGGAGATCTCAAACACGTGCTTCCTGAAACCCTCCCGATATGTGAAAAATCAAATCAAACAACTTTTAATAATACCAGGCTGCCAGAGGAAAATGAAACTGAAGCTGCCTCGCAAAATAAAAAAGCAATTAGCCACTTTCTGATGCTCTTTCTCAGGGATGTACCTCAGGAAAACTAACGGCATGAAGCAGAGGAAAAAAAAAAGTCCAATTCTTTCTGAAGGGAAAAACAAGGGCCTATAACCACAGACGCGGTAGAAAAGGAGTGCTTACTCTAAAATACAGCTGCCACTTAACTCTGCAGAGTTCTATCGCAGAGAGGACTCAGTGACCTTGACTGATGGGTGCCCAGGGCCAGGTGTTTAGCAACTGTCTCTTAATAAGCAGATGATGATGTCAGAGAAGGAAGCAGCCAATGTAAGGACCCTTGAGAAAGCCTGCTAATAGAGACCTTGGTACCATTTCCAGTCTGGTGCCGTGACAATGCTATGACCACAAGCAACCTCTGGTGGACAGAATTTATCTCCTCTTATACTTCCAGGTCAAACTTCATTATCCAACAATGGCAGGGCAGAGTCGCTAGACAGGATCTACAGAGGAATGCTTCTCAGTGGCTTTGTTCTAAGCCTCTTCTGTTCTGAGGCTCATGTCTATCTAGATTTAACCGGTAGCCCAGGACCTCCTGCCTCAGGATGGTGCTACACACTGTGGACTAGGTCTTCCTGATTCAGTTTACAACCTGGAGCATCCTCCACAGACACGGGCCCCATGCCAATTTGATCTAGGCAATTTCTTAATTAATGCTAACCAGGACAACTTTTCCATAATAATCAGATTTCATGCTTCTATCTAGAATTATAGTTTGATTTTTACACCAAAGGACAGGCTTTGAAGAAGCAAGCTTGGGAATGAAGGCCAGTTTGTACTTCAACACATCAGTTTATCTGACTCAATCTCAACTTTGTGTGTCTCCATGTGAAGGAAGACCTATGCATGTGACTCCCGAGTGTTAGCCCTTGGCTGAGAATTAGATGACAATCTAATGACTTTGCTTTGGTTCTTCAGGACGCTATGCCTTTCAGGCAGACTCAAATGTTAAAGGCATAGGCCCTCCATCAAAGATCACATTCTGGTCCTTAATCGAGATTGGATAACCCAAGCTCACGACTTGGCCCAAAGGTAGTACCCACTGTGGCTTAAGTGGTGGAAGTAATTGCTTACTTTCCAGGTGTCATGGAGGGGAAAGTTTATCCACAACCAGTACCAAATGCTTATGGGTTATTGTTAGCTTACAGATGCACAAGACTACAGTCAACCATGGTGATGACATGTGGTACACTTTTCAAAAATGTTCTTCAGATATCCGGTTTTGGTCATTTCCATTAGTGCTGGCCGTGCTGGCCATGCTGGCCTCACCACATCTCACCAGATGTTGTTCACTCTGTGGCTTCTCCATGTGACTATTGTCCAGACAATTAAGGAAGAGCCAGCCTGCCCTAAGGAACTTTGGCTAGAGGTGAAGATGTGTTGGTAAGGTCAAGCCACACTAAGGTTTCACTTTAATTTATACTTCTCCTTTTAAATGACTGAGGCTGGGGACTGGAAAAATGGCTCTGTGGTTGAGAACAAGAGCTGCTCTCAAAGGGGACCTGCGTTTGCATTCTAGCATCTACATCAAGAAGTTCACATCCACCTGTAACTCCAGCTACAGGCAATCTGACGTGTCTGGCCTTTGTGGGCATTGGCCCACGCATGAGTATGCACACAACATATAAACACACACATAATGGAAAATAATACTTGGGCATATGATAGACAGTTGCCAGAACCTTTTTGCATGCCTGGCTGCCTTGAGCAGGGCACTGTCAACAATGCTGCTGCTTCTCTGATGAAAAACTGGCCTGTCAGGACAGCCTGCCTGCTCTGAAGACTTCAGAGATGTTCTGAGGCTCCACTGTGGCTACAGGAAACATAGCTGACATAGATACAGATGATATCCTGACCTCTTGAGTTGGGAGGCTCTGCTCTGGCCACAGCTACTCTGAGTAACACAGTTGTAAATATGGACATATCAGTGTCTCTGCAGTACGCTGACTTCAGTATACATGCAGGAAGGGGACAGCTAGACCATAGGGTAATTCTATTTCTGCTCTCCCCTCCATTCTGGTTTCCACAGTGGCTGTACCAGTTATTCTCCATCAGAAGTGGAGAAGGTCCTTTTGGCTCACATCCTCATCAGTATCTCTTGTCATGCATTTTCCTGGTGACAGCCACTCTGAGTGGGGGTGAGACATTTTGGATTGCCCTGGTGGCTAAGCATGTCAGCCATTGGTTTATTTCTTCATCTTTTGAGAACTTTTTGTTGAGGTCGTTAGTAGCTTTATCGATGGGATAATTTGGAATCTTTTGTGTTTAGGTTTTAGAGCTCATTATGGATGCTAAATATTACATCCCCCTCTTCCCCCACACACATCACCTTTATTTCCTTTCTTTGCCTCAACTGAGGAACTTTCAATGCTCTCTGAGTTTCTTAAGTTATCATTACCTTTTAAAAGATCTGTTTAAATTCTTTCAAGTTATGTGTTTGCTTATATGCCAGTATACATGTTTATGTGCTTTTGGCTATGGTCACCCACAGAGGCTAGGAAAGGGCATCGTATCCCCAGAGCTGGGATTACAGGCAATGCGAGCTATCCAGAGTCAGCGATTGGAACCAAACTCTGGTCCTCTGCAAGGGGAAAAAGCAACCCTTGTCACCCAGCCATCTCTTAACTTCAGATTTATTTCCATTTGTTAATCTTAGAGCGATGAGAATTTCTGTTTTTCCTCCCTTTGCAGTCTTTAGGGGGTCATGTGACACCTCTTTGAGGTTCTCCTTCTCTTACTACCTGCCTCTGTGCCCCATTTGCCTGGTTCATGCCAACAAGATTTTCCATTTACGTAACTGGCCATGATTCCCTTCTGTGTTTTCCAATTATTTGGGCACACATCCTAGACACTGTGGACCCTGTGAGCTGCAGGCCAGAGATTTTGTTCATGGTTGGATTACCTGCTGCTGCTCTTGTCACTTCACGTTGGGACTTCTAGTTGTCATGCTATTAGAATTGTTAATAGGCTTGAATTTACATGTTTAGTCATGTCTCGCTCTATAACATGATATAAAATATCCATGGCTCCCACGTCCCCACTGTTCCCTTTCCTTGTTCTAAGTCATCAGCTCTGTTGCTACTTTGTGGTTTGTCCTGCCTCCTCCGTTTGGTCCAGTCGATATAACTATTTATTAACGTGTGCCCCCTTTGTCAGACCAAGGATAGCACATTATTATCTATCCCTTTCACTTCTATAACAACTAAATGCCACTTCAGCCCTGTGAAATGATTTGTATAATCGTAGTGCATCATTGAAAATGTGTGATGATGTCACTAATCACTCCTATTGTCTCATGAGTCCTGACTTCAGTGGATCATCTTATCAGATGATTTCATGTATCTGAGACCTGTATTGTGTCCTGGTAGCAGGATTTCCTTTATCTTCTATGAATCGAATTTGTGTGTTCAGTGCTGGAATTTTGGTTTAAAGTACAAAAATTGTATGGTCACTTGTAACACATTCCATTAATGTGGTAGTTTTGGGGGTAGGACCTATAAGTCTTTGTTTAGCTTTGATGTACTTTTTCTTCACAACCGCTCTCCCCACCTCATTATTCCTTCAGACCAACCCACACTTTAGTGTACAAAACTCAGAGGTTACAGGCATCAGCATGAGGCTATGATAGGTCTCAGCTAGAAGTCACGGGTTGGTCTTTCCCACCCTGGTTTCCCCAGAATGACGGAGGTACCCATCTTGTCATACAGATGGTGGAAGGATATGGTGTCCTAGGGTCAAGGTGCGGCCGCTGTGTCTAAGGACAATGGGCTTTCCTACCAGACAGCATCTTTCCTGGCAGCCGGCCGCTGCACTGAGAAATAGAAGGAGTTTCTCCGACCTTATTGGTGAGCATATGGCGGGCTCTGATTTCCTTCCTAAATCAGATGATATTACTAGAACTGGGTCATTATGCACACATCGTAATCTATCGTTAAGCCCAACAAAGTAATATTTAGCTAGGGCTTTAATTGTGCCACTGGGATTTATCTCTGCTTTTCAAAGGAAAAAAAAGTTAGGCAGAATAGGATGGGGGAAAAGAGGCAGTGAATTTTACATCTTAATAGAAGAGGTTATCATTTTTGACAAACGGTGCTGTGACTGGACGGTTACTTATACCGGTATAAGGGTGGAGTCATATTCGACTGCCAGAAGTAGGGATATGTTGTCAAGAAGGGCTGACCCTCTGCCCCTAGGCTGCTGTTTGGTAAATCATGCTTCATTGAGAAGTTTGGTTCAAATGATCACAACGAGATTGTGTCTCCATCATTTTCCCATTTAAAATAAATCTATTCTAAACTCATGTCTCACTCGTTCATTCCTTTAGGCCTTTTTATAACTGCTCCTTACCTCCATGCTATGAGGGCATTCCACTTTTGAGTGGATGTGTGTGTGTGCGCATGTGTGTGCATGTGCGTATGCGTGTGTGTGTGTGTGTGCATGTGTGCATGTGTGTGTGTACATGTGTGTGTGCATGTGTGTGCATGTGCGTATGCCTGTGTGTGTGCATGTGAGCATGTGTGTGTGTGTGTGTGTGTGTGTGTGTGTGTGTGCATGTGAGCATGTGTGTGTGCGTGTATGTGCGTGTGTGTGCGTGTGTGTGCATGTGTGTGCATGCATGTGTGTGTGCATGTGTGTGCATGTGCATGTGTGCATGTGCGTGTGTGCATGTGTGTGCATGTGCATGTGTGCATGTGTGTGCGTGCATGTGTGTGTGCATGTGTGTGCATGTGTGTGCATGTGTGTGTGTGCGTGTGTGTGTGTGCATGTGTGTGTGTGCATGTGTGTGTGTGTGTGTGTGTGCATGTGTGTGTGTGTGTGTGTGTGTGTGTGTGTGTGTGCATGTGAGCATGTGTGTGTGTGCGTGTGTGTGCATGTGTGTGCATGCATGTGTGTATGCATGTGTGTGTGTGCATGTGTGCGTGTATGTGAGCATGTGTGTGTGTGTGTGTGTGTGTGTGTGTGTGTGTGTGTGCTGTTGCATGTGGATACAGGCATTTGCATCCCATGGAGTGTATGTTGGAAGTCAAGAGACAACTTTTAGTTGTCAGTCATTGCCTTTCCACGTTGTTAGAGACAGGGTCTCCTTGCTACTGACTAAGCCAGGTTGACTGGTCCAGTACCTTCCGAAGATTCTTTTCTCCCTGCCTCCTACCTTCCTGTTTGTGTATTACAATTTCAGAAACTTGTACGGCTGTGCCTTGCTTTATGTGACTGTGGGGATACGAGCTTGGGTTGACAGACTTGTAGGCACGTGTCCTTACCCACTGAGCCTTCTCACCAGCCCCAGCCTTTCATTTCTTAATTGCTTTTGTTGTCCTCATTCAAGAATAAAACTGTGTAAATCTGCAGAGCGTGTTTTGTCTTATGTCTGAACCTAAGTCCTGATCTGAAAGGCTGGTGGTGGCCCATGAAGAATGCTTTTTGGCATCGAATCTCATCAGACTATAGTCACCTGTAGTCTAGGATATTGTCCTTGGTGAGCACCCAGATATGCCAGTGTGAAAGACAAGTTATTGGAGTCTCCCTTCTCCTCAACATGCCCTCTTTTGGCAGAAGGGACACAAGACATCGTAATGGCACTCTTCTGACCGTGAAAGCGTCTCTTCCTCGACTCCTGTTTAGAGAGGCCACCCATCCTCCATCATCTGGAGATGGAGAACTGTCTCCTCTTCCATCAGGATTAACAAACAGACAACATATTAACCAGCATTTTAATGGACATGGTGGATAATGAATCCTGGTACATAGTTAAAGACTTTTCACAATTAAAAAGATTTGTGAGTCAAGCTACTTCATGGATGCCTGAGGACCAGGGAGTCACTATTTCTGGTGGAAAACAGATAGGCTAAGCAGGAGATTGTGTCAGCAGCTGGGTGTGACCAGGGAAGGACACTGTGTCTGCAGCTGGGTGTGACTTGGGAAGGACACTGTGCAGCTGGCATTTTGGATTCTTGGCTGAATCTGAAATGGCATGGAAGTCTCCTGATGGGTGTCCCTGTCCTCCAAGCTTCATGGCAAGCCAGGTTCCACATGGATATGCTTTGACTTGGGGTGGCCACATAGGAACTCGCTGGTGACAAAGGTAGGCGGCAGACCCAGAGCTTCAGCCTCTGCCTTGTGCCTAGGCTCAGGCGAGGAATGGCCCAGACTTGCCTTGGTTCTTCACACAGCCCATCTTTCAAGACCCTTTCTATAACTGTAAGCATGATACTGAAACTGTTCAGCACACTGTGAGAAAAGAAAACAACATTAGAAATCAGTAGGACAAGTGCCAGGAAAAAAATTGCATGTGATGCAAGATTTGGGATAAGAGTCGTGGAGGACTGAAGGTCAGTGATGGTTTCTATATTAAGTTTAAACTGGGGTTCATCACAAACACAACAGTAGACACACATGGTGACAAGTATTTTACAGAGCACACACCTCATGGCATAGACTTAGCGCTCTGCCTAGGGGTGGTTCGCTGGCATTTGTCTTCATGTAGCAGATTGTTAATGTGGAGCCCAGCAGGGCTCCTGGGCACAGCAGTGTTTCCTGGGAAGGGTCTCCTCCATTTTTGCTGGAAAATACACAGATGTTTCTGATAACAGCAATTATGAAATATTTGAGAAATTCTCAAAGCTCTGCTAAGAGGATCTGTGACTCGGCTCTGTTTTGGAAGGTTTTAGGAATGTCATTCTAGGCGGAGAAAATGGCTGTGAGTTACAGACAGGAAATGCAATTGCATAGACATGGCCTCCTTGGAATTGTAGCTTTTGAGAAATTGAGTCTCTCTCTCTCTCTCTCTCTGTGTGTGTGTGTGTGTGTGTGTGTGTGTGTGTGTGTGTGTGTGTGTGAGAGAGAGAGAGAGAGAGAGAGAGAGAGAGAGAGAGAGAGAGAGAGAGAGAGACTACTAGAGTTTTCTAGAAAATTTAGTTGAGCAATGGTGAAATGATTTTCTGTTAGGTGTCCAACAGCCTTCGTACCTGAGGGCTATTTGAGGCAGGCCCAAGTCCTGGTTACTTATAGTGATTTTTTTTCTGAATCTGGAAAAGGTCTGCATAAGATCACACTCACAGAGAGGGGACTTAGCCTAAGATGGGCCCATGTAGCAGACTTTTCCCATTAATAAGGAAGCTCTCTTCCCCCTGGGGAATCTGCCTACTAGTTCTTCACAAATGTGAACAGCAACCGGGCATATCAGAGAGCTAGAAATTTCATTTACTTCACCGGGTATATTTCTGGTGTGAATTCTGTCTTGTTAAATCATGAGAACCATCCAGATAGGTGGGGATTGGCTACATTTAGATGCATGGAAGATTAGGTCATAATAACTAAATCCATTTTTTAAAAAAATTATTACCTCAAGAATACATTTGAAGTGGATATCTAATACTAACCATAGAGTCTGCTTCTGCCTTCTCCTTCTGCCTCAGAGATCTGTTCATTTGCAGAGAATGTAGTGCTGCTTACTCATTTCTACATTTTTGCAATTTCAAAGTTTACTCCATAGCATGAATCTTTAAAAAGAATTCAGCCTTGTAAATGAACATCTAAGCATTTCCCCCCAAGAAAATAGCTTCTCATTTGTTTTGGGAAGCAGCCAAACTTCAGTAGATTCTTTTTTTTCCCCCCATTGAAACCAAATTTGAAGTCTTTCCAAAGAAGGGGTGGGAAGATAAACTGAGGTCTTCCCTGATTATCATAGCTGGGTTAAGTTTCACGACCAGGGTATTTTTCATAAAGTGACTTGCTCATTCTAGTTCAATCCATACTTAATTAAGAGCAATAGATCTCATTTTCCTCAGCAGAGTGACCCAGGAACTAATAGATTATCCTTCTTGAATACTCCACGTGGCTCTGTAGGTCTCAGCACAGCTACCCTTTCCCAAACTTGAGGTCGTTACAGAGGCTGGATGCTTGTCTGGGCTACTTCTTAAATTGTGTTCTGCACTCCTAGGCTTCTTTTGTGCTTGAACAGTTGTGGAGAAAAGCATCCACATTTACCAAAGTCATCTCCCCCAAGAGGAAGTCTTGCAATGACGTGTTAATGGCACTGTTTTATACAGCACAACAAATTTAGCCCATCCCTAGAGGCACAGCAAATTTTGATATATTCTGTCTCTCTTTAATGGTGCTTCTCTGTCTGGTATTTAATTTGCAACTTGCTATCCATTACTCATGCTGTGTGCCAATTTCTCTTGTGTTTTTCATACCATTGTCACATTAACTTTTTTACTAGAATATGCCTGGAATAGGAAGGCACCTTGCAAAAGAAACTGGTTTGTCATTCATGTCGCTTTGCCTGAGTGCTTTCTCGAACTTTGGCATGGCACAGACTAAGTCATAGCTGTGTGTGTATGTCGATGTACTGCTGCTATGACTTTATTTCTATTTGTCCGAACGCTTACATTATATGTGCACCATCGCACAAATAAATAAACAAGCACGCTAACTAATAGAAGGAGGGCTTCACTTCTACAAGAAACTTAACTTATGGCAACAATTATCTTTTTATCTTTTTAAGAGGGTAGAGAGGAGGAATGGCAGAGCTAGAAGCTCATAGTGACAAGGACATTTCACATTTATCTGAGAAGTTGCTGCATGTGTGCACTTATGTGTGCATCTGTGCCTACTTCTGTGCATCTGTCTATGGAATTGTGCATTTGTTAATTAATTAATTAATTAATTAATTATTAACTTCACATCTTGATTGCAGCTTTCCCTCCCTCCTCACCTCCCAGTCCCCTGCTCTCACTTTCTACCCCTCCTCGCCCTTCTTTTCCTCTCAGACAAAGAGAGACCTCCCATGAGTACCCGCCCATTTGGCATACCCAGTTTCAATAGGACTAGGTGCATATTTTGCTACGGAGGCTAGGCAAGGCCACCCAGTTAGGTGGAAGGAAACACGAAGGCAAGCAACAGAGTCAGAGACATCCCTGCTCCTGTTGTTAGGGTTCCCACATGAAGACCAAGCTACATATCTATTACATATGTGCAAGAGCGGGTCAGTCTCATTCACGCTCTCTGGTTGGTGGTTCAGTCTCTGTGGCCTGCTACGGGCCAAGGTTAGTTGATTTTCTAGGTTTTCTTGTGGTGTCCTTGACCTCTCTGGATTTCTCACTCCCTTCTCCCCCTCTTCCAAAAGATTCCCAGAGCTCCAGCTAATGTTTGGCTGTGGGTCTCTGCCTCTGTTTTCATCAGCTGCTGGGTAGAATTCTCTCTCAGAGGACAGTTATGCTAAGCTCTTGTCTGCAAGTATAGCAGAATATCATTAATAGTGTGGGGTGAATTCTCTCTCATAGCATGGGTCTCAAGCTAGATCAGTCACTGGCTGTCCATCCTTCCAGTCTTGGCTCTATCTTTATTCCTGCACATCTCTTAGGCCGGAAAAGTTGTGGGATTTTATGGATGGGTGGGTGTCCCCATTCCCAAGTCTTGCCATGCTATAGGAGGTGGCTGTCTCATGTTCCATATCCTCTATTGCTAAGAGTCTTAGCTAGGCTCAACCTCGTAAATTCCTGGGAGTTTCCATTGTCCCAGCTTTCTAGCTTCTCCCAGAGATGCATTAGATGATTTGCAACTAATTCAGGTCTTTCTCACTCCAATCCCCCCACACTTGATCCCTCTTCTTTCCCTCCCCTCTCCCTGTCCCATACAGTTTCCTTCCTCTATCCATGCCTGATGATATTTTATTCCCCTTCTCAGTGATATTCAAGCATCCCCCAGTTGGGCCTTCCTTGTTACTTAGGTTCTTTGAGTTTGTGGTTTGTAGCAGGGGTATCCAGTACTTTATGGCTAGTATCCAGTTATAAGTGAGTATATACTGTGTTTGTCTTTCTGAATCTTGGTTTCCTCATTTAGGATGATATTTCCAAGTTCTATTCATTTGCCTGCAAATTTCATGATGTCATTGTCTCTAATAGCTGAGTAATACGCTATTGTGTAAATATGTCACTTTAAAAAAAATCCATTCTAATGTTAAGGGACATCTAGGTTGTTTCCAGTTTCTGGCTATTATGAATAAAGCTGCTATAAACTTAGATGAGTAATTGTCTTTATGTTATGGTAAATCATCTTTTGGTTATGCGTCTAGGAGTTATATAGCTGGGTCTTGAGGTAGAACTATTCCCAATTTTCTGAGAAACCACCATATTGATTTTCAACATGGTTGTACCAGTTTAGACTCCTATCAACAATAGAGGACAGTTTCCCTTTCTCCAAATCCTCATCTGCATGAACTGTTGCTTGACTTTTTGATCTTTGTCGTTCTGACAGGTGTAATATTGAATCTCAGAGTTGGTTTAATTTGCATTTCCCTGATGACTAAGGATGTTGAATGCTTCTTTAGGTTATCAGCCATTAAAGATTTCTCTACTGAGAAGTCTCTGTTTAGACTTGTATCCCACTTTTAATGGCGTTATTTGGTTTGTAGATGTCTAACTTCTTGAGTTCTTTAATATATTTGCATTTCAGCCTTCTGTCAGATGTAGGGGTTGGTCAGTCAAGATCATTTCCCATTCTGTAGGCTGCCATTTTGTTTTTAATTATGGTGTTTGTCTTACAGAAGCTTCTTAGTTTCATAAGGTCATTAATTAATTGTTGATCTGAGCTGTTGTTCCGATTAAAAAGTTATCTCCTGTACCAACACGTTCAAGGCCATTTCCCAGTTTCTCATCTATCAGATTTAGTATATCTGGTTTTAGGTTGAGGTCTCTGATCCACTTGAATTGGAATTTTGTGCATGGTGATAGTCATGATTCTACAACACACATGTAGTTAGATTAGCACCATTTGTTGAAGATGCTTTCTTTGTTCCATTGTATGGATTTGGCTTCTCTCACAAGAATGTAGTGTTCATACGTTTGTGGCTTTGCATCTGGGACTTTGATTTGATTTCATTGATCAACCTGTCTGCTTTTATGCCAATGCCACATGATTTTTATTACAATTACTTTGCAGTGCAGCTTGAGAATAGGGTTGGTGATACCTCAAGAACTATTTTTTTCCATTTGAAGTTGAGAATTGCTCTTTAAAGGTCTGTAAAGAATTGTATTGGAATTTCGATGTGAGTTGAGTAGAATCTGTAGATGGCTTTGGGTAAGAGGGTCATTTTTACTATGTACATCCTACCAATCCATGAGTATAGGATATCTTTTCATCTCCTGAGATCTTCTTCAATTTCTTTCTTCAAAGACTTGAATTTCTTGTCATACAGGTGTTTCACTTGCGTGGTTAAAGTTACATCAAGATACTTTATATTAGTTGTGGCTATTGTGAAGGGTGTTGTTTCCCTAATTTCTTTATCATTTGTATGATAACTTACAAATTTATTAATTACTGCTGAAGGTGTTTAACAGCTGTAGGAGTTCTCTGGTAGAATTTTTTTGGGTCAATTATGTAGACTATTATATCATCTTAATAGCTATACTTTGACTTCTTTCTAATTTGTATGCAGTTGATCTCCTTTAGTTGTCTTATTGCTCTATTTAGAATTTCAAGTACTATATTGAAGAGAAGCAGAGACACAGCAGCCTTGTCCCTGAATTCAATGGAATTGCTTTCAGTTTTTCTCTATTTAATTTGATGTTTGCTATTGGCTTGCTGTATATTGCTTTCATTATGTTTAGGCATGTGTTTTGTATCACTGAACTCTCCAAGACTTTTAACATAAAGAGATGTTGAATTTTGTCAAAGGCATTTTTACCATCTAATGAGGTGATCATATGATTTTTTTCTTTCAGTTTGTTTATATGGTAGATTATGTTGATGGGTTTTTCACATATTAAACCATCCCTGCATTCCTGGGATAAAGCCTACTTGATAATGGTGAATGATGTTTTTGATGTGTTCTTGAATTCTGTGTGTGAGTAATTTATTAATTTTTTTTGCATCAATGTTCATAAGAGAAGTTGGTTTGAAAATTCGCTTTCTTTGTTGAGTTTTTGTGTGGTTGGGTACCGGGGTGACTGTGACCTTATAGAATGAGTTTGGTAGTGTTCCTTCTGTTTCTGTTTTGTGGAATAGTTTGAGGAGTGTTGGTATTAGCTCTTCTTTGAACGTCTGGTAGAATTCTATGCTAAACTATATAGTTTTAGCTTTATTTAGTTGGGCATCTTTTAATGACATCTTCTATTTCCTTAGGTGTTTTAGGACATTTTAAATTGTCTACCTGATATTGATTTAACTTTGGTAAGTGCTATCTGGCAATAAAACTGTCTAGTCTATTTTGTTTAGATTTTCTAATTTTGTAGCATACAGGGTTTTTTTGAAGTAAGATCTAACGATTGTTTGGATTTCCTCAGTGTCCCTTGTTATGCCCCCCTTTTATTTCTGATTTTGTTAATTTGGGTGTTCTTTCTCTTCCTTTTAGTTTGGCTAAGGGTTTGTCTATCTTGTTGATTTTTTTCAATGAACCAGCTCTTGGTTTTGTTGATTCTTTGTATTCTTCTCTTTGCTTCTACTTCATCGATTTCGGCCCTCAGTTTGATTATTTCCTGTTGTCTACTCCTCTTGTGTGTGTTTGCTATGTTTTGTTGTAGACTTGCAGCTGTGTTGTTATGTTGCTAGTATAAGAACTCTTAGATTTCCTTATGAAAGCACTTAGTGCTATGAATCTTCTTCTTAGCACAGCTTTCATTGTGTCCCATCAGATTGGGTTTGTTGTGTCTTTGTTTTCATTGCATTCTAGAAAGTCTTTAATATCTTTCATTATTTCTTCCTTAACCCAGTAGTTACTGAGTAGACCACTGAGAGCTATTCAGTCTCCATAAGTATGTAGGCTTTCCATTCTTTCTGTTGTTGAAGTTCAGCTTTAATCCACGGTGGTTTGATAAGATACAGGGTGTTATGTCAATTTTCTTGTATCTGTTGAGGCTTGCTTTGTGACAGACTATATGGTCAATTTTGGAGAAGGTTCCAGGAGGTGCTGAGAAGAAGGTCTACTCTTTTGTGTTTGGGTGAAATTTTCTGTAGATACCTGTTAGGTCCATTTGAATCATAACCTCTGTTAGTTTTATTATTTCTCTCTTTAGTTTCTGACTTGACAACCTGTCAATTTGTGAAGTAGGGTGTTGAAATCTTCCCCTATCAATGTGTGTGTGTGTGTGTGTGGATCCATATGTGATTTAAGCTTTAGTAATGTTTCTTTTGTGAATGTCAGAGCCTTTTTGACATAGATGTTTAGAATTGAGACAGTGTCTTGGTGAGTTTTCCCTTTGATGAATATGAAGTGTCCTTTACCCTCTTTTAATTGTTATTCTAATGTCTATCTTGACTCTTGATTCTTGGGTCTGTTTGCTTGGCAAGTCTTTTTCCAGTCCTTAACTCTGAGGCAATGTCTGTTTATGTTGTTGAGATGTGTTTCTTGTATGCAGCAGAATGATGAACTCTGTTTAGGCATCTCTTTTGTTATACTGTGTCTTTTTATTGGAGAATTGAGTCTATTGCTATTGAGAGATTTTAATGACCTCTAATTGTTAACACCTGTTATTTTGATGTTGATAGTGGTGATACGTGTGTGTGTTTCTTGTCTTTTGGTTTTGCTAGTGTGGAATTATTTATTTTCTCTGTTTTCTTGGGTATAGATAACATCCTTGGGTAGGAGTTTTCCTTCTAGCATCTTCTGTAAGCTGCATTTGTGGGTAGATATTTAAATTTGTTTTTTCATAGAATATATTGTTGTATCCCTTTTTGTTGATAGAAAACTGGTCATGACCTGAAGGTTGAGAACCTCTGGTGTGTATTTTTTCTGAGATGAGCCTGAGATCCTTATGATTTATTTTCAAGGAACATTTTAGCCATTGCTGCTGCCACAAGTGAAAGACAAAGGTATAAAGTCCTTCAAAGGGTCCATGTTCCTCAAAGTTCTTCCCATGGGATAACCAATGTCTGTAATTTCATTTGTTCTATAAACAATCTACAGATTGTTCATGTTTTCTAAAGGAGTGAGGGAGGAGCAAAGAGAAGTGGGCACTGCTTGACCCAGTGATTTATCCTCTAAGACCACACAAGACAGCTTGCTATGTCTTGAAACTGAATCTTCCATCTGAGGAGAGAATTTTCAGGAGAAATTACTGACCAGACGACCACTTAGAATGGAATTGCAACTCACTGTATATACAAAATACCCAACTATCCTGGAACTCTGTCATCCGTGGGTAAATCAGAAGCAACTTGATTGGCTTGCTGGTGGCTCACATACAAGGGTGTTTTCTTTGGAAAACTAAATGGATGGCTACATTGCCTCCACTGGGACAATGTCTGTGTGCCATTCTGCTTCCTCCAACATCCGCGAATTCATCCACTTCCAAGCAGGACACAATCCAGCCCTATCTTATTCTACCTTTTCAGACCTCTCTAGATGGCCTCACATAGCTATAATTCGTTCAGATATATCTCTACTTCAATATCATGTGCATCTATCATGTTTATGGCTATATACATACTTACATAGGTATATGCATGTATATTTACATGTTTATATTAATCCACTTAGTTGTGTGTATGGTGTGTCTACATGTGTAGGCTTATCATATTCAGATGTAACACTACATTATTTATGTCTAGCATATATATAGCAGTATCTTCACAGGAACATGTCTTCATAGTTAGATCATTATCCAAGTTTATGTTATTTTAATCCATATATCTGTATGTGACATTTGACCACATTTATAGCATATTGAATGCAAGTATACATTCATTTTTATTTATCTATCTATGACTGAGTCTATCTATACCTGTACTTACACCACAGCTAATTATATATCAATATCTGTACATTCATACCAGCTCTCCATTCAAATATATATGTAACTGTCATCTATTTATATCTATACCCATATCTAAATTGATATTTATGTATTTCAATATGTCAACTATTTGTCTGTCTGTCTGTCTGTCTATCTATCTATCTATCTACCATCTATCTATCTAATACAAATGAAGTTTTGACTAACATTTGGCTAGGATCCATTCAGGTAACCTCTTATTAGCTGTTACCTGAGTGTGACATGTTACATGCTGGTTGCAATTAGAATATTTCTTTTTAACCTCAGGTGTAAGTAAGCTGAGAAAAATAAATTATGATTGGTGAAACCAGAAAGGAATTTATTAAGTGGGTACTTTGGGGCTACAGAAACTTTATTAAATTTACAGTGCATACAATTTAGGATCTCCTGTGGGATGTTCAATGCATAGCTTGGAAGTGATTTTTTTATATGTTTATTTCTCATACAACAATGCGTAATTTTAAATCTGTCACTGATTTAGACTTTTCCACTGAAGATTTCAGCATGGCTGAAGATGACAGCTAGGCTTTTGTCTGCAGAATGGCAAACTCAAAGACTGGATTCTGGTGATTTTAGTTGGAAATTTGCTCTAATTGGGATGAGTGTTGTGTCCTGGTTTGTGTCTACTGATTCCTATCCCCAGGACCTGGGAAACTGCCATCTCAGATACCATGTCCTGCTGGGGCTCAGCTACCAGAGGTTTCCATAGTGTTGGATTACAAAGTTCCGGATAACAGAGAATGTAATAGTGCCTATCTCCATCTATCTATCTATCTATCTATCTATCTATCTATCTATCTATCTATCCATCCATCCATCTCTATCTGTCATCTATATCTAATAATCTATCAACTATTTATCTCTGTGTGTATGAGAGAGGGGATGGAGAGAGAGACAGAGAGAGATAGAGACAGAGAGGAGAGAGAGAGAGAGATAGATAGATAGATAGATAGAGAGATAGATTAGGGGCATATCTAGCCACATCTATAGCTGCACTATTTCCTTCTGTATATCCATCTCTACATAATTTGTACCTATCATATCCATGGATGGGTCTATACTTACATATCATTATCTATATTTGTACATTCATAATATCTCTGCTTTACATATCAATAGGCTTCATATTTGAGTTAGTGGTTTGTTCAGTGTTGAGACAGTATATCTATCTATTCATTCTATTTCTTTCTCACCCAGATGTATGTCTATACCATATCAATGCCTGCAACTTCCTGGGAACAGGGTATTCCTCTCTGATGAAATATTTTTCTCTTTCAGATTTATTTATTTTTACTTTAGGTGTATGAGTACTTTGCCCACCTGCATGCCTGGTGTTTGCAGAGTCCTAGAGAGGGTTCTGGATACCATGGAACCAGAGTAATGGATGGTTGTAAGTTGTCTTGTGGGTACTGGGGATTTGCATTTTCCAAAAGAGCAGTCAGTTCTCTTTACCACTAAGCCTTCTCTCCATTTCTTGAAATCGTTATTACAAATTAACACATGGAGGGAGACAGGAGACTTCTGGGCTCCACCAGGTGGTAGGGTGGACTTCCAGGGCCAGAGTCATAATGAGCTTCTCTGCTGACCAGGTGACTTGCTTCTGTCTCCAGTCAGACACAGCTTTGCAGGAAACCCCTTGCCCGTGCTGCTGCTGCAGATGCACCGTTCCTCTCTGTTCTCTTCTTGCCTTCTCCATTCTACAGCTGTGATTTCTATGCATGTAAGAATTGCTTTGTTTTACATCCAAATCTCCAAGGATAAGATGGAAATGTGTGAGAGTGTTTGTATTAACACATGCAAACAGCAATTTCCCACAGTGCAGCCTTGTGGGTCCATGCACATCCTTACTGAGTCAAACAGGATTTTGAGCTGCTGGAAATGGGACTGAAGGAAATCCAGCATCACATCACCCACCAGGCCCTTGAGCCTCCCCAGTCCTCTCCTCCTTGTGGAGGCTGCTTTGATGCTTTTGGTCTCGTCTGCACACTGAGTTGTCTTGTCCTCCTATGTTAGAGGCATGTGCTCCATTTCGTGCCCAGAATCTGTCCAATTGGCTGGTATCTTCTTTTTGGTTAGAGCATGTTGAGGTCATTTTATACAGGGGCCACACAAGGGCCACACTGAGGCTACACAGTGACAGTGACATAGGGTCTGGAACAAGCCAGCAAAACACACACACACACACACACACACACACACACACACACACCACACACACATACACAAACACACACACACACACACACACACACACACACACACACACACACACACAAGACTTTGCTCTTTGATGTTTGCTATAGCATGGTCCCAGTGGCCATCTTCTGTCAGCAAGCTATCATTCTGCAGCTGTCATTTCTGTTCTTTCTACAAAACCAACTCAGTTATGTCTCTGTTTTCTGGTGAGAGGTAGCTGAGCAACTGCAGGGAAAGGTGTTGATTTTCCACTGAACTCTGGTTGTAATTGTCAACTTCTGGCATCCTTGCACAGGGATAGACCGCTTCATAGACAGACATACATTTTGGATTTGGACTGGACTTTTGGTGAACATGTTGGGGCAAGGATGAAAAGAGAGGGTTAGATGAAGACAAAGTTTTTTGCAGCTGAATTTTCCAAGGTGATCTTACTGGGTCACCCATTCTGTGTCAGGTACATGGAGATCCTATGGTAGATGCAGTAGTCACAAGACTGGTTGGTTGGGTTTGTTGGAAGATGATGTAAGGGAAGGGCTGACTTTTCTGACTTGTCTGACTTCCCTAGAGATTATGATTTGACTGTTGCCTGCCCTAACATCTCACAACTCAAACTGCTCATTCATGGAAAGAGCAGTGCCAGATGTCTCCATTGCCCTGCTAATAAGGTCAAAGTCTACCGTAGCCTTCTGGTCTCAGTGCAAAATGGAGAACTCCCTTCATTGGCAGAGTCCCCTTCTATGACCTTGTCTGAGGAGCTTAACTGCCCCCCCCATGTCTACCTGCAGAAAGTCACGTATCCTTGGTTAAGATTACAGGCTCAACTTCCTTTCTCCCAGTAAGAACCTGGTTAGCTAGCACCTGGAATTCCTGAAATACTAATGTGGCAATTCAGTATCCTAAGCCTTTAGCCAATGACTTTTACCCATCCTGAATATTTCCAAGCCCATCCCCAAAGCCTCGAATCAGCCCATGTCAAGTTGCCCTGTCTCCCTGAAGCTTCTCTGGGTGTTTTCATTATTGTACCTACTCACAGGGCTTCCAAACCTCGGTCTGTCATCTCTGCTCCCTATCCTCTCATAGACCAATATTGTCCAATGTTCCCCATGGGAAAGGAGGGCCAAGGTCTCCTCTGTATCATGGCTCTCCTTCTATAATTCGTTTTTGGGGCCTTCTGGAACCCAAGATAACTGTTACCAGAAGGACTTACCATGCATACATTACTTACCACAAATTTGACCGGAATGCACTTACCAACTTGTAGTTTCTAATTAAGAGCCAAATAGTAGATAAGACCAGGCTTGGTGATAGAGTCAGAAGAAACTAGCCTGGGATACATGGTAAGACACTGTCTCTAAAGAAAGTAAACAGTACCTCAGCATTGACCTTCAAGGGAAGCTTTATGAAAGAACAGAGTCCAAAGAGAATGTGGTTGTATTTGCCTAATTAGCTTACTTATGTTTATTAGAAAGGCATGGCTATGGCATTAGGCTGTTTAATGAGGTCTACCGTGTGGATCATTGTTTCTCTGAATGCAGTAGCTTATCTCCATGAAGTGTGGCTCATTACTTTTCTATTGCTGTGTTATGACACTGTGCCCAAGGAAACTTATAGGAGAGTTTGTTTAGGGATTACAGTTTCAGAGGGTCAGAGTCCATGACTATCACAGTGAGGAGAATGGCAGCATATAATAACCATGGTGCTGGGCCAGTAGCTGAGAGCTCACATCCTGTGACACAACTATGAGACAGAGACAGAAAGAGAGTGAGTGAGAGAAGAGAGACAGACAGACAGACATACACACACAGAGGGGAGAGTGAGGGGGGAGAGAGAGAGGGAGAGAGAGAGAGAGACAGAGACAGAGACAGAGAGAGACAGAGAGAGACAGAGAGAGACAGAGAGAGACAGAGAGAGAGACACACACACTGGGAATTGCAAGACCTCTTGAAACCTCAAAGCTCACCCCCAGTGACACACCTCCTTAAACGACGTCACCCCTCATCCTTCCCAAACAGTTCAACTAACGGGACCAAGTATCAAAATATATGATGAGCCTATAAGGGCCAATCTCATTCAACCATCACACACTGTGAAACAAATGGGGCCAAGTCAAGTGGCAAAGCTAAGCCTGCTACTTTGAGTCGGTTTAGCAGAGGATGGTGGAGCAAGGGGTGCTGTGTAGCATGGATACTTTCTCCTCCCCAGTATAGAAAGAGCATGACTCACCAGTGGTGACATCCTGAATGAACAGTGAAAGGAGACGCCTGTGAAGTCTCGAACTTTCCAAAGTCCAATCTAGAGAACGTTCTGTTGCTATGCTGATGAGGCACTGGCATTGCCCTTCTAAAGAACATAGTTTTCCCTTTTACTTTGTAGCACATATGTCTACATAATGTGTACATTTGCATGTGAGGGCGAGGGGGAGACCATTTAATAGCCGGTAGATATGTATGTATGTGTGTGTGTATGTATGTATATATGTATGTGTGTGTATGTATGTATGTGTGTGTATGTATGTATATATGTATGCATGTATGTATACATACATGCAAGTTTGCATGTAGTATGTATAGCAGGACATGAGTCTGCATAGGTGAAAGAATGATACCATCATTGCCAGCTTAATTCCTTCAGGGTTGTGTGTTTCCAGTGCAGACAGACAAGAGAACGCCCAGCAACTCCTCCCTGCCTCTGAGATAGACCCTTTATCTGCTGCTAGCCCTCTCTCTGGCTCTTTTCTTTTTCTCCTTCATAGGTGTAGTGTGTCCTCAGAACAAGGATGATCCCACTGTATAACAAAGGTCAGGAATGGGAGCACATATGTGCCTGCAGTTGCAGACTAGAGTCCAGCTCCCTGAGATGAGTATTAGCACGAGATTCATTTCACTCCACCCCACCTCACCCTAGGGAATCATCCTGATGTGCACCCGGGGGGTTAGACTTCCCTTATCTCTGTAAGCCTTCTGTCTGTAAGAAAGAGCCTTCTGCAAGGTGTGTAGGCTACACTCTGGGCAGTGGGACCTGTTTGCTACTACGTTCCATCTCATAGACAGGAAGGGTGCATCGGCCTTCTGCAAAGCCATGTGGTTCTGGTTCTGTCTGCCATGGTCCCTACCTGCCTTTCCACAGACACATATTGCCTCCTCTAGCTTCCTCCAAGATAGCCATGTAGCCCTTCATTCCCAGGGCTGATCAGCGTCACCATTACACATCACTTCAGTGGTTTCCCAGTCTCAAACTTTACAAGTGATACATATTCCCCCTTTCTTCTTCCCTCTTATCTGCTCTCTCACAATACAGCACAGTTCCAGGGCTAGAGGAATAGGTCCAAAAGCAAACTTGCTACTGATGCTGGAACACAATTGCAATTTTGACAGCTGCCACTATATTACCAACTGAAGTTGCGTTGATTGGCAACCATTTGAGAAGCCAGTGACAGTGCCTTACCCGCAATCCTTGCAAGTAAGTGTGATAAACTTCTGTATCTGTCAATCCAGTAAATGAAAGGTTGTGTCTCGACATGGAAACAGTTTGTCTTTTCCCTATGATGAGAGAGGTGGAGTGTTCTCCAGAGGGTTGTGAGCCACTCATGTGTGTGTCGTGTCGTTCCCACTTTCTCTCTCTTCTCTATTCTGTTTTTATTTCTGTCATGTCATGGATCATGTTGATAGAGCTCCTGTCACAGGAAAGGGTTTCTTTGTTTCTCTGTGACATGTTTTGTAAGTGTACGCCTGGTTAAATATATACATACATATATACATACACATACATACATATATATACATATACATAAATATGTATGTATATATGTATATGTTTTTGCCTGCTTTATAATGTTGTGACACTGGAAGTTTCAATTTTGATGTAATTCAGTCCATCTACCAATTCTTGTATGGTACCTGGACTTTCTCTTGCTTACAAAACAGATTTTCCTACCTTGGTAGTTAGGAGCACATTCAAGTGTTGTCTTTCAATCTTTGTTCAATATAGTATTCACTTAAGTATCAATGATAAAGATCAATTCAGATGGCCAACCCATGCCTTACAGTTTTGCTGGACCTTCTTTTTCTCGATGATATAAAAAAGACCCTTGTTAGTGTGCCACCACCTCGCTGTGGCCGTTCAGCGCTCCCTCTGGATTCCCTGTTCTGTTTCACAGATTCACCTGACCATGTGGTTCAGCCATTGTGACAGCGACTTCCCGGTGTTTTAAGACCTAACAATAATGGGGCTGACATAGGATACTATGATAGCTGATTTAAGGGGTAACTCCTCGTTACACTTGGTCTCGTTTTACGTTTTTTCTTTTCACAGATGCTCTATCGGGACGACATGGGATTTGAAGATTAAACAGAACTTTTTCTTTTAATCAGGATGGACTTCCCACTGAAGGCAGAGTGTGACAACTGCAGAGTCTTCCTCTCAGAGCTGTCCTTCGAGGTGCAAAGCTGTCGATGTATATCTGTCATCCGTATTCCTCTCCTGTGATGACTGATTTTATTTGCAGCCATAAAGATGTCACTTCATTCTTGTCACTTAAACAAGATGCCTGAAAATGCCAACTTAGAGGAGGAGGGGTTTGGGGGTTACGAGTTCAGGAGTTTCAGTCTGTGGTCGAAGGAACATGCCTGGTGACATTCTTCCTTCTAACAGCCCAATGGCTGAGTCTGCTGAGGAGGCTGTCATCTTTGTGGTCCCACCTCCTCCCAGTAGCACCAGCAGCTGAAGACCATGCCTGTAACACATGGGCCTTGCGTGTAGGTACGTGTGGGGTTCTCATCCTACCCTGTCATGAACAGCCTTACTTAGTCCTTTAGTAATTCATTTCACTCTAGGTGCCTTATCTAGGTTCTCCAAGGAGAGATACAGTCTTACCACAGAGTGAGGATTTTCTTGTGGTCTTGGACCATCTGCTCACTGCTCCCCTAGGGCCCATGAAACCCCTCTGCTACCTCCGAGACATACCTGAAATCCACCAGACTGCCAAACTCTGCTCAGTTTGGCTGGGCTCCAACCTCGCTTCCTGTCTCCCATCTCAGATGCAACTGTTTTCAGTCTCAGCTTCTGATCCTTGGGGTCACTTTACTTGCTTATGTGTTCTCAGTGTAGCTGAGAGACTAGAGGTACAGGCTCTGGGGACGAAAGCACTCCCTGGACACTTTATACCACGTTTAATCGTGATGGATTCTTCTAAAAGCAATCCTAGCCGCCCCCCCCCCGTGTGTGTGTGTATGTGTGTGTGTGTGTGTGTGTGTGTGTGTCCACCTCTCAGATCTCACAACCCTTTCCTGGCACTGTTTGCCTTGGAAAGAGGGTAGAGCATCCCAGTGCAGAGCTGAATCCCCAGAGTGTCCAACAGCATTACAGTTGTAGCAGTCGTTCTAATTCAAAGCTGACGCTCTCAGTACTTTTTAAACTTTTTATTGATTCTTCGTGAATTCCAATCATCCCCCTCATCCCTTCATATCCATATTCTGCCCTTGCAGCCATCCTCCAAAAGAAAATAAAAATAAAAAAGGTCTCATTGTGCAGGCTGTAGTGTGTCACAGTGTCCCACAGTTTTCCCCTTTGTCCACACACCTTCACTTGGAAATGTCCACTGCACGAGTCATTGGTCTGGTTCAAGGCCTCTGGCTTCTGCAACACTATTCATACTGGATCCTCACCTGAACTCCTCTGCGATATCCTGTGGTTACCCTATGTCATGGAGATCCTGCAGCTTTGGTTTTATAGGACTAGCCCATTCATACAATCCAGCAGATCACATATGTGTTAGATGTTGGGGGATGCCAACTCCAAGCACTGGACCTGGATCTGGACCTGAGTAGCCTGCCAGGGCTCCTGCACCCATGCCACCAGGGCCAGCTCTACTATGTGTCACTGGTAAGGTCCAGGGCCAGTTCTCCTTCCTGCCACAGATGGCAAGGGGTGACAATAGGGGTCACACCTCCTGAGTCAAGGCCACCTCAAGGCAGATGAGAGGAGGGCCAGCTCCCCTGTGCTTTATGCCCTCAGGGTTAGCTCACTTGCATGAGACACACCCCTAAGAGATGACCAAGGGTCTTGCTGTCCACAGAGGACTTTGGTCAGTTTGTACCCAAGGATCAGGTTTATCTAGTGCAGAGAGCCCAGTGGACACTGGCTGAGTGGAGGCAATACAGCCCCTGGCCAGTGGAGATGTGCTCTTAGGGAAGCCCCTCCTCCCAGTTCTCCATGGTCTTTTGTGACATCATTGTCTACTGTAGGGCTAAAGCCCCGACTCCAGTTCTGGAATCCCCATCCCTAAGCTCCACAGACTCAATGTTTGCTCTTAACTTCCTGATTGTATGTTCTTGATGTACTGGCCTCAGGGCACACCACAAAGAAGGAAAGAGATCTCCAGGGGTCTTAATGACTATAAGGATGGATGGAACAGAGCTGGCCAAGAGCAGTTTCAAGCAGAACACAGGAACTGTACATCCCCTGTGGGGTCTCATTGAGGCTCTGAGCAGCAGGGTAGCAATGGGGACATTGGCCCTGACATCCAGTAGGAAGAGAGGGAAATGGGGTCTCCCAGGGAGCCTTTGTCACTGCCAGTCCAAACCCCTTTCTAAGCACCAGAAGCAGCAAGAGGAAGAGAGGTGGACACAAAGGTCCTTCTAGGGGTCACAGAATACCTTGTTGACCTTCTCCTTGCCATAGCCTGCTCAATGAGTATGTCGGGGTGCCATTACAAAAAGGTCAAAATCTACCGCACCTACACCAACAGCCTTTAGTAGTGTCACAGAGATAGATGATGACATCCCAGGGAGCCTCAGGGACGTCATGATTCTCAGGTAGAAGTTGTGAGAGCTCACTGATGCCAGAGCCACAGGAGGGCGGGAAAGATCTGGCTTATCCTCCAGGACTTGGCCGGAAAGTGGTACTCAGGATGGTACCCCGGCAGGTAAAGCGAGATCGGAGTTCCTGCTGGCACCTCGGAGGGCATGAATGGTGGTGACTGGGAGGAGATCAGCTATGTGACGAGCCCAGTGGGTCCTGGGAGGCCCCCGCAAGGGCACAGTGACTTTGTGTTCTCTGCAAACATTCTGTACACATAGACATCACAATAAGTGTTGCCTGCCATTCCTGTGGGGAGAGCAGTGGGAGAGACAACACAAAGAGCAGAGCTCCGAGGAAGGGGCGGAAGGGGCGGAGCCACAGTGCTTCACAGGACGAAGTCTCAGATCTGTCTGGAAAGGTGAAATGTGTGAGAAAGCCAGTCCAGGAAAATTCTCACAAGCATATGAGAAATCATGAGCTAGAGAGCGGCTGGGATCGGGACAAGATAAATTTATACCCAGCTTCCCACATTCCAGTGACAAATTTGCTCTCTGGGCGTTGTTGCCTCTGACCTCCTGGTTACCGAGGGGATGACATTAAAGTGGAGAAAACGGCGTATTCTGTTCTATAAATTCAGACAGAGATGACGCACGCTGCCCACCAAGTATACCTAAGAAATCGTGGGGAAATGTCAAGCATTTTAAGAGAGAGCCGCTGTAAATTCCGAAGCTTGCGACTTGAGCGATCTCTGCAGAGGAGAAAGGTCCCTTTGTTCACGCTCAGCTGACACTCAGCATGTGGAATATTATGAGCTAGAGGGGTCGCACGAAAGCTGCAGGGAAAGAAAGAAAGCGGGGATGTGACAACCCAGGAGCTAGAGGGATGGAGCAAGCATTTCTGCGATGGAGGAGGCCTGGTTTCTGGAGATCCCAAAGGCAGGTTCCTTTCCTAGTCCTTCCTTCCCAGTGGTACGGTTTCCTACAAGCCATGGGTGTTTTCCTCGGCGCGTATGTACTGGTTCAGATCCAGGAAAAACAGTGTCACATGCGGAGCCACGGAGGAAAAGACCTTGATGCCCAGAGTGAGGACACTGCTCCTCCAAACCACACTGCTGAGAAACCCCACTGAATAGTCACCCTGGGACATGTGACCTTGTCTTAGCATCTTCTCAGCGGGAAGACTTGGTAGTTCAGGAAACAAGGTAAGAGGAAGGAGAAAGGGTCAGCCAGCAGTCTCTGGGACTTGGTTTTGTTTTGGATTATATTTATTTTGGGTGGAAAAGGAAGTAGAAGGAGACCTGGAGAGAGAGCAAGATGACAGTTTGGCTGGTTCTCAGCACCCACATCAAAACAAACAGGCCAAGCATGGTGATGTATGACTGTAATCCTGGAGTGCAGCTTGCTGGCCAGCCAATCTGGTCCACTCGGCAAAATCCAGGCCAGTGAAAGACATTGCCTCGAACAATAAGGCTTATGGTAGTTGAGGATGACATAGGGAGTAGTTTTCTGGCTTGGACACACACACACACACACACACACACACACACACACACACACACACACACACACACACACCCACTGGGATTAGGGGCAAGAAATGGTAGGCACTTGTCCAAATCTCTTTTTTTTTTTTTCCGGAGCTGGGGATCGAACCCAGGGCCTTGCGTTTGCTAGGCAAGCACTCTACCACTGAGCTAAATCCCCAACCCCTTTGTCCAAATCTCTTATCCATCAACCAATCCTTTCCTGATGGTCACAAGTAGCTGAACAAAGGCTCATCATAGTGCCCTGTGTGTCAGGGTGGTAGGGAGGAAGTCCTGTTGCTGGTTGGGAATATGCAGGCTGGTGCCTCCATGGCAAACCAATCATCTCACAGCTGATGGTCACAGTGTCAAAGGTTTCCTCATGGTGACCTCCTATCACTGGATGGGGCCGAGGGCAGCAAGGCCACTACTGTCAGCTGCCTGACACACAGTCTCCAGGTCCCTTACAAAGATCCTCCGCCATGTGATCAGTGTGGCTACCATCTCTCTTCAAAGCTGAATTCTCATGGGGCCAGGGAATTCTACATATTATAAAGTCCCCAAGGGGACACTGAACTGTCGAACCCGATACTCAAGTTGTACTGCAGTCCACTTCCCCAGCTTTCACTCAGCCTGACTTCAGCATCCACTTGGCAGCTGCTCACCCACGTGTCCAAAGCAGCTGTTGATAATCACGGTGAGCCAGCGTGCTGTCTGCCTTGGCAATGAGCACAAAGATTACCCTGTGTGTCTGTGCCTAACGATAGTGGTCAATACCTTACTCTTCGATAGCAAAGCCCTGGTGTCATTGTATATAAGTGGGAGGGAGGACAGCATCCCAACTCTAGAGTCTCCAGCATTACAGGGAACTTGACGCTCAGGCCAGGACTGCTCCTTAGTCAGGAGACTATATATATGAGGGTGGGTGGGGCCACCACAACACTGCCCTCCTCAGGGTCTGAGCTCAGCTCAGGTCTTGCAATGATGAGTCCTCATGGTCCTCACTGTCAGTGACACCCGGGGGAGGGGGAGGAATGGAGGGACAGCTGAAACATGGAGATGTCTGAGAAGGTCTCTGAAGAAGAAGAGCGAGGGAGGTATGCTATCGTGTGAGTTCCTCCCTTCAAGCTCATGCTACTAATGCTTGGTTCATGGCTTATACTACTGTCTTAAAGGTTATCGTAGCTTCAGAAAGGGGTGCCTGGTTGGTGGAAGTAGGTCACTCTAGAGGCATCTTTGAAGGTCATACTCCCAGGTTATAACCTTTTTCTACCTCCTGGTCCCACCTCTGCTGAGGAGGCCATGGACATATGTTCTTGTCACTACTGTACGAACTGCCCAGCTTTGTGTTCCCTGTCATTATAGACTGTGAGACCTGAAGCTGTGAGCCACAATGCTTCTTCCCTCTCTTAGGTTGAGCATTTTGTCACAATGACTAGACAATAGCTCTAACGCACACCAGAGAGCTAACAAGGCAGGGAAGGGGCAAAAGGAGAGAGAGCGGCACTCCTTGGGAACCACAAGGTTGATGCAAGTCAAGACGCTTCAGAAAATGAAGGGCCAGGGTCTGAATACATTTTCTTGTCTCCTCCTTACCTGTATCTCAAGCCATAGATGGCACCAGGTTTGGAAGGTCTCCAGGTGTCATATATCATCTCAGTCTTCCCTCAGATAGGAGAAGCCCCTTCTTGCCAAGGTTGACCTGAAGTACCACTGGCTGCTCCTTTCCAGCCTATCCTAGAGAGTTCTTATGGCCAAAAGGACTTCGGAGGTCCATGAAGCAAGAGCCGCCATGTGTGACTTGTTTGTGGGAACCAAGACACTTTGTCACACTGCCCTTCCCAGGGTAAGACATGTTAGACTCAGGAAGTCCACAAAGCTTACAAGACTCAGGAGGCATGCCAGCAATTGCCAGGGAAGAAGAGACTCTTAAGTGAAGTTACCTACGAATTGAACAGTTAATTATAGTGTTAGTTTCATGACTTGTCACCCATGCTTGGGTAGGTGCTTGTGATGATTCAGCTTTTTCAGTCACCCTTGTTCCTCTGAGGAATCATGCATCTGGAAAAGCTGACTTGGGTGAAATAATTTCTTTGGTCTCATACTAGTTCCTTCTCTTGGCTGAACAGACATTTGTTTATTCCTTTCCAGGAAAAGTTACAGAAACCATTTTATCCTCAAGTACGGAATGGCAAAGATGAGTTTGGGGGAGTAGTCACACAAACCCTTCTCTTGGTGACAAGATGTACCCTTGAGGCTGATGTGCCTGGACGTAGAGTACATGTGGGCCAATCCAGCCATTGCTATCTTTACCCATGTGGTGTGGGATGGCGTGCTCTCTTGCTGTAGTGACAATTGTATGTTCCCAGGTCTGGTAATAGGGCATTCAGCTGAGGCTGAGACACCTGAGGATGAAGAGTCCTTAGAGGGAATCCAAGAGTAACTGTTTTCCTCTATGGATATGGAATATCCATAGAGGGATATGGGGTAGAATGCCTCATTAACGAACAGGGTCTGGCACTTGCCTCTCATTAATGGAAAGCCTTCTGAGGTTCCGATGGACTGGTCCAACGGGGCTTCTTAAACTTTCTACTATTGATAGTTTCTGCCTGAGTTTCAAGTGACTGTTATTGCAACAAAATGGTGGGCAGGGGAAACCAATCTATCCAACAGAGCATACATGTTGCAGGACCGATCAGGGAGGAGAAGGACTTCGGAAGGTCATGCCCTAGAAGCCTAGGGTGGGCTCTCACCTCTGGACTCCTTTTGTTTCCTCCACGGGAGCTGTTTATCTGTTGTAATAAAGTTTGCCATTTTGTTCTCTCTTTCCCCCTGCCCATCTGTGACTGGCTCCTCAAGCGATCACCCACTTCAGCCCTCTGTATCTTTGCTACTTTGTATCAGGTCCCTAGAGATTTCTCTACCTTCACTCTCCAGCCGTGGCTTTGGCATCCTTTCCTCAGCTCTTTGTTACTTTCTGTCTGGGATGCTTTGGAGCTGCAACTTAATCCACTAGCAGTGGCCATTTTGGCATCCTGCACTCAGGATCATAACTTAGTTTCTGTCTGGGTTGTTCACTATCTCTGCAACCTTCACTCTGGTAGCCTGAGGGAGGGAGTGTCTGCTTGCACTTTCCCCTGACTCTCAGATCTCTGGCTGCCATAAGGTCAGTGGCTCCCTGCCCCTCTCCATCTCCGTCCTTTCACTTTCCTGTCTGAGGGGATCCTCTTCAAAGATGCATAACTCTTTGTCCATGCTGCTGAATAAGCTCGGTGGTCCTCCTATACAGCACTTTTCACACTGATCCCTTAACACCAATATAAAATAGGCAAAAGTATAAAAGATTTATTTATAATAGGCATGGGGAAAATCATTTTAAGACAAATTTTCAGTTTGCATCAATTTGATTATTAAAGACAAAAGCAAAGCGTCCTACTAATGGTATATATATTTCATATAAAGAAATCTTTCCTGAATATTTTATATTACAGAACATGGAACACCCTCAATGTTTTGCATGGTTGATTGATGTTTTGAATTTATAATTATTAATGTTGAGAATGTTCTTTCTGATAAATACACTCATGTTCTCAGCACAAGTTAAGATTCATTTAACAATTTCTTATGGAACTCTAGTCATTAATTCTAACAGCAATTGTGAAAATCAAACTGTCTGACAATTCAGTCCAAAGCCATACTAATTTGGCACATGCTGAGGAATTATGGTAGAAAAATATTGTTTGTTTCCTGTAATTAAACCATTATGTTTCTATAGGAGCAGAAAGCTTGTATGTACATTAAAAGCACCACGATTCGTAACACATAATAGTCCTAAACTTAAGACCAGGTATTTCAGACAGTGTTTATTGGCATTTCCTGACAGGGCAGCATACACAGTGTGAAGTCCTCATGTTGTGGGTCCAGATTTCAAACCCACACCGAAGCCAGGCAATACCATATGGGTGAGCTTTGCCAGAGGCACATAAGTTTCACGGCACAGTGGATGTTTAATTTATTTTTGGTTATTGAATATTCTGGAACCTTTTATTATTAGCATTTTTTATAATCATCATGTTTATTTATGCAAACTTGTTTGATGTCACAATCCAGCTCAAAAAACTGTGGGGAAGAAAACATTTTGCAACCATAAACTATGCATAAGTGGGGTGGAATTGTAAACAGCCTATGGTGGCAGTAATGTGCTCTTTGTTGTGGCTGATAAGACAGCAACTAACACTGAACTGTTTTCTTACTAAAAAACTTTCTCATCTAAGTGAGGAATGACAATGATTAAAACAAACAAATGAAAGCCCACCGAGAAGCTTTCCTCCACATTAGCTTCTAAACTGGCAGGAAAAGGGGAGAAAAGGAGATGTGGTACTGGCTTAATATTTCTCACAGTTAGTGGGACATATGAGGTTGGTTATAAATTAGACCTTTACTAAAGAATCCTTCCTGAAAGTCAAAACCTTTGAAACTTTGATACTGAGAAAACACTAAACCTAAGAGTAATAGGAATAGAAAGAGAAAATTCCCAGCTCAAAAGCCCAGAAAATATCTTCAATAAAATTATAGAAGAAAATTTTCTAAACATAAAAGAGATCCCTATAATCCTACAAGAAACTTAAAGAGCAGCAAATAGAATAAAATAGTAAAGAAAATACCCATGGCACATAACAATCAAAATACTAAATGTACAGAACCAAGAAAGATTATTAAAAGCTGCAAGGAAAATGCCCAAGTAACATATAAAGGCAGACCTATCAGATTATGCCTGACTTCTCAACAAAGACTCTACAAGCTGGGAGGTCTTGGGCAGATGTCTTGAGTGACCACAGATGTCAGGTCAGACTCCTATACCTAGCAAAACTTTCAATCACCATGGATGGAGAAAACAATATTCCATGACGATACCAAATTAAAATATTATTTTCCCACTAATCCAGCCCTACAAAGGATGCCAGAAGGAAAACGCCAATACAAGGAGGGTAACTACACTCAAGAAAACACAAGAAATAGATATTATCACTTGACTCAATTCCCCAATATAAAGAAGATATGCAGATCCATTATTCTGCTACATGCAAGAAACACACCTCAGGAACAAAGATAGATACTACCTCAGAGTAAAGGGCTGGAAAAAGTTTTCCAAGCAGATGAACTCTAGAAGCAGGCTGGACTAGCCATCCAATATCTGATAAGATAAAATTTTAATTCATAATTAATCAAAAGAAATGGGGAAGAACACTTCATATTCCTCTGCAGAGAAAACCACCAACATGATGTCTCAATTCTGAACATACAAGGGCATACATATTCATTAAAGAAACATTACTAAAGCTTAAATCACACATTGGACCCAACACATTAGTAGTAAACTTCAACACCCCACTCTCACCAATGGACAGGCCATCCAGACAGAAACTAAACAGAAGTAATGAAAGTAGTAAAAGTTATGATTCAAAGGGACCTAAAAGATAGAACATTTATCCAAACACAAAAGAATATACCTCCTTCTCAGCACCTCATGGAATCTTCTCCATATATACTCAGTCCTCAAGCAAACCTTAACAGATATAAGAAAATTGAAATAACTCTTTGCATCTTATCAGATCATCATGGTTTAACCTGGACTTCAACAACAGCAAAACGACAGAAAGCCTACAAACTCACAGAAAGGGAACAATTCTCAACTCAACTACCACTTGGTTAAAGAAGAAATAAAGAAGAAAATTAAAGACATTCTAAAATTCAGTGAAAATGAAGGCACGGCAGATGCAAACTTATGAGACAGAAGGAGGGTAATGCTAAGAAGAAATCTCATGGCACTAAATGCCTTCATAAAGAAATTTGAGGTGTCCCATATTAGCATGTAACAGCACATCTGAAGTTTCTAAAACAAAAAGAAGCAGATACACCCAAGAGGAGTAGATAGTAAGAAAACAAAATTCAATTTAGGGCTGAAATGAGTAAATTAGAAACAATAATACAACGAATCAGTTAACCAATTATTATATTACATTAAGTGAATTATTAGACAAACTACAAGTCCAAGAGAAAATATTCAAATTGACAACATTAGAAATGAAATGGGGATATAATTGTAGACAGTGAAGAATTCCAAAGAATCATTAAGTCTTAAAAGCATGTACTCCCAACAATTGGAAAATTTAAATGAAATAGATGATTTTCTAGATAGATTCCACTTATCAAAGGTAAATCGAGTTCAGGTAAACAATCTAAGTATTCCTATAATCCATAACTAAATAGAAGTTTTCTTTGAAAATCTCTAACCAAAAAAAGCTCTGGGCAAGATGTCTTTAGCATAGAGTTCTACCAGACTTTCAAAGAAGAGCTAATACCAATATTCCCCAAACTGTTCCACAAAATAGAAACAGAAGGAACTTTGTCAAATCCATTCTATGAGGCCACAGTCACTTTGATACCTAAACCACACAAAGACTCAATAAAGAAAGACAATTTCAGATCAATTTCCGTTATGAACATTGATGTATAAAAACTCAATAAAACACTTGCAAACTGCATCTCAGAACACATCGAAAGCATCATCCAACACGATCAAGTAGGCTTCAGCTCATGGATGCAGGAGTGGTTCAATATATGAAAAATCACAAATCCACCAAACATAAACACAATCCACCATAAAAACAAACTGAAAGAAAAAAAATCCTGATCATCTCATTATGTGCTGAAAAAGCCTTCGACAAAATCCAATACCCCTTCATGTTAAGCATCTTGGAGAGATCATGGAGACAAGGTACATACCTAAACCCAGTAAATTCAACATACAGCAAACCAATAGGCAATATCAAATTAAATAGTGAGAAATGTCAAGCAATTCCACTAAAATTTGGGACAAGGCAAGGCTGCCCACTCTCTATCTATTCAACACAGTACTTGAAGCTCTAGGTAGAGCAATAAGACAGCTAAAGGGGATCAAGAAGATAAAAATTGAAAAAATAGAAGTCAAAGTATTGCTATTTGTAGTTGATGTGAAAGTCTGCACAAGTGACCCCAAAAACTCTACCAGAGAACCTCTACAATTGGTAAATACCTTCAGCAAAATGTCTAAATGTAAAATTAACTAAAAAAAAACCAAACCAGTAGCCCCCCTTTACACAAATGATAAATGGGCTGTTGAAAACATATGGAAAACAACATCATTCACAATAGCTGCAAATAATATAAAATATCATGGTGTAACTCTAGTCAAGTAAGAGAAAGTCCTATGAGACAAGAATGTCAAGTTTCTGGAAAAAAAGATACCAGAAAATGGAAAGAACACCCATGCTCATGGATTGGTAGGCTTAATATAGTAAAAATGGCTATCTTACAAAAAACGATCTACAGATTCAATGCAATCCACAACAATATTCCAACACAGTACTTTACAGACCTTGAAGGAAAAAATTCTCAACTTCATATGGAAAACAAAAAACCTAGGCCAGCTAAAACATTCCTATACAATAAAACCATCCGGAGGTATAACCATTCCTGTTTTTAAGCTGTACTACAGAGAAGCAATAATAAAAACTGTATGTCATTGACATAAAATCAAATGGATTGATCAAGGGAATCAAATCAGAGACATAAAAATAAAGACATATCTATGAACGTTTGGATTTTGACGAAGAAACCAGAACCATAAAGTGGAAAAATGAAAGCATTTTCAAAAAATAGTGCAGGTCTTACTAGATGTCTGCACATGGAGGAATGCAAATAGAAACATATTTATCACCCTGCAAAAAAAACTCATGCCCAAGTGTATCAAAAATCTCATCATGAAAGTGGATATACTTAACCTAATAGAACAGAAAGCAGGGCATATCCTTGAACACATTGGTATAGACAGAAACTTCCTGAACAGAATGCCAATATCTTAGGCACTAAGATCAACAATTAATAAATGGGACCTCATGAAACTAAAAAGATTCTGTAAGGCAAAGGACACTGTCAATAGGACTACATGGCAGCCCACAGAATGGGAAAAGATCTTCCCTAACCCACAGAATGGGAAAAGATCGTCTCCAATCCTACATCTGACAGAAGCCCAATATCCAAAATATATACAGAACTCAAGAAGTGAGACAACAACAAACTCGTTAACCTAAGTTAAAAATGGGTTACAGAGCTAAACAGAGAATTCTCAACAGAGGGATCTCTAATAGCTGAGAAATACTTAGAGAAACGTTCAACATCCTTAGTCATCAGGGAAATGCAAATCAAAATAACTGAGATTTCACTTTATGTCAGCTGAGTAGCTAAGATAAAAATCTCAAGTGACAGCAAATGCCATTGAGGATATAAGGCAAGGAACACTCCTCCATTTTTGGTAAGAGTACAAACTTGTACCACCACTCTGGTAATCAATTTGGCAGTTTCTCAGGAAATTGGGAATAGTTCTACCTCAAGAACCAATGATACCACTCCTGGGAATATACCCAAAAAATTCTCTACCGTACCACATGGACCCATGCTCCACTATTTTCATGGCAGATCTAGTTGTAAAAGCCAGAACATGGAAGGAACCCAGATGTCCCTCAACTGAAGAATGGATAAAGAAAATGTGGCTCATTTACAAAATGGAATATTATCCAGGTATTAAAGACAAGGGCATCATAAAATTTGCAGGCAAATAGATGGAACTAGGAAATATCATCCTAAGTGAGGTAACCCAGACACAAATGGACACGAATGGTATGTACTCACTGATAAGTGGCTATTAATCACAAAGTACAGGATTCCTAAAAACCTAAATAACAAGGAGGGCCCAAGGAAATCTTGCTTGAATCTCATTCAGAAAAGGAAATGAAACAGCCATCAGAGTTGTATGGAGGAATGCAATAGGGGCAAAGAGAGAAACGGGAGATCAAGTTTAGAGACAGGCAAATAGGGCAAATAGAGAGTGAATCCAAATCGGAGGTAGGTGAGTTGGCCTCTCTATGATGTGCTAGAGGATTGTAGTGGGGGAGGCTCCAGGGTCTGCCAGGGTGACTCTAACTCAGACTCCTAGCAGTGGGGCATACAGAGCCTGAAGTGGCCACCTTCTGTTGCCAGGCAGAATTCCCACAAAACCTTCAACCCAACATTTGTCCTGGGAATATGCCCACAAGAAGTATAGGGACAAAATTGTAGAAGAGTCTGAGAAAATGGTCAACCAATGACTGGCCCAACATAAGACCTGTCCCATGGGCAACAACCAATCCCTGACACTGTTAATGAAACTTAGCTATGCTTGCAGACAGGAGCCTAGCATAACTGTCCTCTGAGAGGCTCCACCCGTCAGTGAAACAAAACAGATGCAGAAACCCATAGCCAAACATTAGACAGAGCTTAGGAGTCTTGTGGAAGATTTGGGGGAAGGATTGCTGGACCTGAGGATAGGAACTCCATAAGAAGATCAAAAGAGTCAATTAACCTGGACCTTTGGGGTCTCTCAGAACCTGAACCACCAACCAAAGAACATACGTGGAGTAGACCTAGGCCCCTGGAACATTTGTAGCAGTTAGGTCTTATGTGGGTCTCCCAACAACTGGAGCAGGGGCTATCCCTGACTCTCGTTGCCTACCTGTGGGTCCTGTTCCTCTAACTGGGCTGCCTTATCTGGCCTCAGTGGGAGAGGATGTGCATGGCCCTGCAGTGACTTGTGCAAGGATAGGTTGGTACCCAGAGGGGCCTCCCCCTTTTCAGAGGAGAAAGGTTGGGGGGTTGGGGGAATGTGCCTATGTGAGAGGAGGGACTTGGAGAAGGGGGTGCTGAGATTGTGATATAAAGAGAATAAATTAATTAATGAATGAAAATAAAAGAACGTTGAACCCAAAGGAGAAACCAGGCAAGGAAGAGTCAGGGAGTCAATGATAGAAAATAACACTCATGCCTGACTTTAAATGGAGAGAGAGAAAGAGGGAGGGAAGGAGAGAGAGAGAGAGAGAGAGAGAGAGAGAGAGAGAGAGAGAGAGAGAGAGAGAGAGAGAGAGAGAGATCCATGCCATAATACTTAGCCAGTATTGTAAACTCTGAGAATTACCCGATCATCTCATCACGAGCTGCTTGAATTGGAAAAACAATTTACCATAAGAAATAAAAGAACCTCTTATCTCCCGGCTCGTGAGGCAGTGGGCATGGAGTGTGTAGAAGCAGCCTAGGTATCCTGAAAGTAGAGGACCTGAACAGTGCGCTCGTCTTTGAAATAAAAGTTGTGTAATCCGAGACAAAGTGAAGGGAATCAGCCCCCATGGACTCACTTGCCTGAGCTACCGGGAACAGTGGGTGCTCTCCATCTTTGTCCTCGCAATTTCAACTATTGAAGGAAACAATGGGGAGACTTCACAGTGGACACGGTCCATGTGAGAGACGGTGTCTGATACCCTCACCTCTCAGACTAGGACCGTATTCTCTATAGTATTAAAAAGGAAGTTCATTCAGCAGGGCTCCTGGGACTGGCATGTGAGTTTGGTGGCTTTGTTAAGCCTTGTGAGATATGATATTTATAAAGTAGGAGAACCTCTGGCATATCTCAGTAATCTAGACTGGTGTGGAAACCTGGTCTGCACTCAGGAAGAGACAAGCAAATGGCTCTTGAAAGTGAATGTGAGAATGTTTGTGTCATGCTGGAGTTTCAAAGAGAAAAAGGTTGGACCAGTAAGCCTTGGGAGGCACTAAAGCTTGAGCAACAATTCACTAAAGGGATGAACGGAGAAAATGGCAGGTAGGAAAGATTGTACTTGTCCTAGAGGTGGGAGCCATGTTGAATGAAAACGCCATACCAGCGCTTGGCTATACCTCCTTATGGATTGGTAGGCGGTCCCTGAGACGCTTCTAAATCAATAAGGCTATTGCTACTACTGTTGGCTGCACTCCGGAAATAGGTGGTAAAATTCTATTGTTGATGACATCACATGCTTTGGTCTTAGGCTATGGAATAATTAAACTGAGACTGAGCTAAAGATCTGTAGAGAAATTTTAATCCAGCAATGCAGATACGCGGGCAGGGGCTCACATCCAAAGTCCTTCTAGGTCTGTGTGATCTGGCTGGAGTGACAAAACTTTGGTCCCTCTGGCTGGACTACTCTAAGTCCCCAAGATGACAATTATATCTGGCAAATAAAATTACACTCACAAAGATCCTTCCGTGTTTGCTGGATTTAATAGTGCCAGAGGCGCTCTGTAGGCTTCTGCAAGAGAATTATTTTTACTGCTGCTTCTTGGTGGTAGACCTGGCATGCTACAACGCCATCCTGTCGGACAAGATAGGCCTTCTGAGGCAATGGTGACATGGTCAGGTAACCAAATTTTTCTGGTCAGGTTTAGGGCCTGCTTTGTAGGAGTGCTGAAAGACAGGGCAAAACCCTGTGATGTCGTAGGAGCAATGGAGAGGTTGTTATCACTTTGATAAATAGATGTGACAGGCCCATTAAATTTCCTGTAAACATTGCCTCTGTACTACTGCTGCTCTTGGCCTTGGCTATGGAGGGAAACTTTCTCCAGCCTCCTAAGCATTCAAACTGCTGATAATAAATGACCACGGCAGCAGAATATCAGTCCACCGCTCAGCCACAAATGGAAGAAATATTCAGACATCTACATTATGCCCTCTGAGGCTCAGGAAAAGTTGCGGAAGACCATGGCTTCCTATGTCCACTGGGTCAACAGGGCTGCTGGAATCAAGATACCTTGGGATAGAGTCTGGGGAGGGAGAAGTAGGAGATGCGATTTCTACTCTCCATGAGGTACTCATTCTCTACCCAAGGATACAGTGTGTTATGCAGAATTAAAATCCCACATCTCATAGAGGGTCATTAAAGTCAACCAGTTGGTATGCAGACATATGGGGCTGGAGGTCGCTTTGTGGGTTCTGGTAATTAAAACGATAATCATTTGGAATATCTGCCAAAGGTCTAACTCTAAGTTCACCCAAGAGGCAACGAGTCGACGTCCTTTTTACGACATCCCCCAGCACCCACGGATGCTGTGGCATTTAAAGCTCTGACAGCTTGTCTATAGGAAACCCCACTGGTGAAAGATTTATAACTCAACCATAAAAATCCACTCTGAGCTTAAGGTTGGCATGTGAGAACCCCGCTCATGAGTGAATTAATTAATGAATTTGTCCTTTCCTTCATCAATTTGACTGGCAACTTCAAATGTACCCCTTTGAGATGTGTTCTCAACAGATCTCATAAAGCAAGAAACTTTAGGCTTGGCCAACGTGTGTGGTAAGAGTGCACTCACAGGAACTGCCAGCACTGAGAATGTGGGTAGCAATCGGATCTCTTTAGGACCCTGGCAAAGCTCAGCAGTGTAGAGGGGAGATGGAAACAAACTCTGACCACGATGGGGTCTCCATTCTGTACCTGTTGTGACACAAAGACTCCACCTTCAGCTGTCTCTGAGGAGGAATCCGAAGGGCACCCCCTCCATCCCTATGCCTACAGTGCCCACTCATAAGACTTTGGTCAGTGGTGACGAAGACACTGGAACCAGTGGCTTTCCCATTCAAAAAGTTAGAATGGGTGGCACGGTCATGTACCCCAGGGCTGTGAAAGCCACGAGGAAAACCAGAAATGGAAAACCACGCAGAAGTATGTGTGAAGCCTAGGGGTGTCTGGGGGCTCTGGGGCGATGCCCGATGCATGTCTGTAGATATTCATATGACTGTGGAGTGAGAGAGCGGGAGGAGATAGGGAATGGAGTGTGTGATGGGCCCAGGCACAGAGTCCCTTTACTCTTGCTTTCAGCAGAGCTGCAGTCAGGACTTTGTTGACAAAGGCAGGTACCCAGGAGGGCATAGGTCTGGGCATAAAGCCATTGTTTTCACAGCTTGGAACACCAGAGCCATGAGTCCCCAGCCTCTGTCTGCAGCTCCAGGAAATGTTCAACATCAGTATAAGTAGTTTTCTGGCTAACATGCCTGAGAGTCAGGTCCTCTCACCTTAATCACCTCTTCTGTCTCTGTTTTCCCTAATCCTTTTATACTTGGAGTGGGGGTGTTTGGGGGAGGTAGTGAGGGGATGCAGAGGTGATGGGGGATAGGGAAGTGGCAGTAGACAGCCCTTGAGAAACTGGAGACCTGTCATTAATCAAGAAAATGATGGTGATGGTGATGATGATGGTGATGATGGTGATGATGATGGTGATGATGGTGATGATGATGGTGATGATGATGATGGTGATGATGGTGATGGTGATGGTGGTGATGATGATGATGGTGATGATGATGGTGATGATGATGATGATGATGATGACGACGACTCTTGATTTGGTGAAGACAAATAGACAACATGGAGAAAGGTTTGCTATTCTCATCATGATAGAAAGGCAAGGCTTCATACATCTGTTAAGTTTGAAGCATAGTGGAAACTATGGCTCAGTTATTCACCCTAAGGTCCCTTGGGTGTCTGTGGCAATTCTGATCTTAGAAGCAGGAGCACAGATGAGTCCATGGTGAGGGAGATAGCTTGGTTTGTTACCTTGGAAGGGGTAGCTTCTGCATGTTACCCAGGTTTGCACAAGTGAGAAAGGCTGAGTGCTTATGGTTACCCTGAGAGGGAGAGCCTCATAGAATATCAGCACAGATGCTTTATCACATGGAATGTTAGGCACTCTGCTGGGCATCAGCTAGTCCTGCCAGGAGACCATGGTGATACCCACAAAACACACACACAGACACACAGACACACACAGACACACACACACACACTGCACACACACCATACACATACACACACACCACACATACTACACATACACACATATCATACACATGCACACACTGCACATACACCATACACATACACACACACACACCATACACATACACACACACACCACACACATACTTACACATACACACATACCACACACATACACATATACATACACACATACCACACATATACGTACACCACACACATACACACATACACAAGCACACACAGACACACACCACACACATATACATACACCACACACAGACACACACACATGTATACACACCCATATACTCACCATACATACCACCCACACCTGGACTTGTCCTGTCCTCCATCTTTCCCTCCCTCCTTCCCTCCCTCCATCCCTTCTTCATTCCCTCCCTCTCTTCTCTTTGTTCCCTTTGGTTCTAAGAGGGGCCTTCTTCTTCAACACTGGGAAGGAGGCCTGCCTCTCTTACCAGATCTCCAACATCAGCAGCAGCAGTCTTGGTCTCCAGCACCCCTAGCCTGCCATCGTCCAGTGGGTGAGGTGGTTTGTGATGCCCTCTCTTCCCTGGAAATCTTGAAGCTATTGTTGCCTGCCCCTTGGCAGCTCCTTGGCCAGTGCCAAGAGTGTGTCTGCTGGCTCAGCGTGAGTTTTGGGCCACTGTTTCCAGAGAAGGTCTTGCACTTCACCTGAACTTCTGGAAGTTTCAGAGATAGCCCAGCACCTTGCTTTCCCATCCTGTTAGTGTGCTTCATTAAACTCTTTCTGAATTATTTCACAGAAAATAAAAAGCACCTGCCCCTCCCCAAGACATGTTTCTCTCGAAGCTAATTATGAGTGAAGTCAATGAACAAAATAGAGGAGCATATTTTCTGTGAAAACGAGTACGTCTTTGTATAAACGGAAATATTTCTATAAATATTTTTAAGGATTTTTTTCCCTAAGTACCACTTTATTTTCTTATCTTTATAGGAAAATTCACACATTTTTCTATGTGTATTTATGAGCAGTTGAAGGATGTCAAAGAAATAAAATACGGTCATGCTTAGGACCCTCCCCCCATAACCCATTAGTCTAAGAAATTGTCTTAAAAACAGCGTGGCATTATTTCAGAGTTAAACAGTTAAGCGTTTTTATACAGGAGCATCAAAAAACCAGATATGCTGCAAACACCGAACCTTTTTTAATGGCTTTCAGATAAAACAATTTATTTATGCAATTAACAACAACATGCAATTTCTAATAATTAGCAGATAATAGTTATCTCCAAAGTACTTTATAAAATTGCCTTTGAACTGCATTTGTTCTGTGGGGAATCACTGAAAATTGGACTATAAAATTACCAGAAAATGCAGTGCATTAACAAGAATTTTCTGTATCAGTTTCTCTCCAAATTTATGAGCCTGAATATTTGTAAACATTGGGTTTCATAGATGGAAACCTGTCACCTTGCCTCCCTTTTAAGGGAAAAAGCACATTGTGCCGTTTCGGGGTTCTTATTTGATTTTGAATTTACCGTCTCATCTTGTTTTCTCCCTCGCTAGTAAGGAGATATTATATCGCTATTATTTCTTCTTTGAAAATTAAGAAATAACTACGAATACACGATTTTATGGCTGTGCATCAATCTTTTCTAATTCCCTTTCATAAACAATGTTCCACATCCAGCAATTGTAAAATGTTCCTATTAAACTGAACTGTCTTTGAGGAAATAACAATAAAAAAATATTAAGGAACTGTCTTCGTGAGAACCTAGAGGGCTTGGAACTGGGAAAAGGTGTTTGGCGGCCACGTCCTCACTTGGAAGAATTTCTCATTGTGTTAAACCACGGAGGGCTGCAGTGTCTGGCAGTGTCACGTTGAAGGTGTCTTTCCTTCTTGTCCCTCTTGTTTACATACTACAGTGTCTGTTTTCATATGACAGTGACAATTCCAAAGCACAAATTGGGTGCCATTTTGCTGAGAGCATCTATCAGCAAGAGGGCTCTCTGCCATTGGAGAGGCCTGGCCAAAAGCCCAAGTGGCTGAATGTGACAATGACCCAGGCTGGAAGCACAAGGCACACAGCTCCTCTCCTCTGAAAACCGATGCAGCTCTTTCTGACTTACTAGGGCAGCCTCTTTCTCTGCGTGAAGTGGTGATGTGGGCATTGCTGTAGAAGAGAGAAGCAAGCAAGAGGTTCTCAAGCTGAATTCCTGCCTGTCTGACACAGACTTGACATTTCTGGTGGAAATGGTTCATGAGGGTAAGAGGTGTGTGTGTGTTCCATGTTCTGTTGCCCACCCACCTCCCTCACCCCTGCCACCTCCCAGAGGCATGCAAATTTTCTTAAAGTGCAGGGGAATGTTTCTCACGGGCAAAGGGCAGCCATGACTGGGGACTCTACCTGTAAGGCGGTTGTACTGCTAAGATGCATATTCTCCATACATAAGTGTCCCTGTCCAGGGATGAGGCCTGGGACTCAGTGAGATTATCAGGTAAGCTGCTGTCACCTCTTGCGGTATAGACAGAGGTCATTAGGAGAAGGCTAGCAGATGGTTGGTACCTTAGGCAGTTTTCTATTGCTGTTAAGAGAGAGCATGACCATAGCCACCCTTAGAAAAGGAAACATTCAACAGGGCACGCTTACACTCAGAGGTTTGGTCTATTATTGTCATGGCTGAAATCATGGTAGCACACAGGCAGACATGGTGATGGAACGGTAGCTGAAGAGTCCTACATCTGGATTAGCAGACAGCAGGCAGCAAGCAGCGAGACACTGGGCCTAGCTTGACTGAAACCCTAAAGGCCACTCCCAGTGACACACTTCCTACAAGACCACATCTACTCCAACAAGGTTATCCCTCATAAAAGTGCCACTCCCTGGTGACCAAGCACTCACTCCCAGGTGAGCCTGTGGAAGACATTCTTATTCAAGGATCAAGAACCTTTCCTAAAGCACGCATGTCGTGTACAGAGGCTGAATGGGCGTTGCTGTGTGTGTCTCTTAGTGATGGTCTTGATCACAGGCTGTATTTGGACTCTGACAATTTCCCCTTCTGTGCTGACTCCAAAGGGACTCCTTCCCACGAGCCCATGGGTTATAGCAGAGACTAAGTAAGGCTAGGGGTGGCCCTGTACACTCCCTGCTGCACTGGTGACCTGAGCTGTCTATTCTTTTAACCAACTCTTAGAGTATGTCAATAGTGTCTCTCTAGTACCCCCAGGACCTGAAAAAAATGATCTTATGTGTAAATACGGTTTTTTACATATGTAGTCACCCAAGAATAGGTTGTTTCAGAGCAGGGTGGGCCCTGGTGCTTCTTTATAAGACCACAACAATAGAAAGTCATAGACACATAGGCAGGGAGAAGCCAGGACCGGGTCACAGAGCACAGCGTACACAGGGGAGGGTAATGGTCGTACCCAAGTATGCCAAGGATCATTGGAATCTGCCAGGACATAGAAGAGGCAGAAAGATCCTATCCCAGAGGCCCAGGGGACATGGCTCTGCCCACACCTGGAACTGGATCTTCCAGGCTGGAGACCTCTGGGTAGAAGCTTCCGCTATGGGAGCTGCTACTATTAGACTGGCACTCTGTGCTGTCTCAAGTCACTGTTGAAGGTCACATGACCTTCACGAAGCCTTCTGTCACTTGGGACCGTGCACCCCCATTCAAACTCTCACCAGGGTAGTCACCATACCCAGCTCTCCCTCGGTTAGGGCCCTTGTTATGTGTGTGGCCTCTCTGATCCTAATTCCACGTTGTTCCTTCGCTGGGATGCCCTGTGTTGGTCACTGGCTCCTCTCCACATGTTTTCCTCAGCAGACATCCTGGCTCTCCTCCTTCATCCCTGCTGACCGCTCTCATCCACTACCAGTAGTTCTAGGCTCCGATGCCTCCTGAATATCCATCTCTGCTCAGAAGGCCATTGTCTCTCTCAGACCTCAGATGGTCGGTCCTCTTCCAAGATGTGGCCTCAAAATGCCCTCCTGTGCCTATTCTGAAACTAACATCTCTGAGTCCAGCCATCTCCTCATTTGGAAGCCCTCATGGTGACCCTCTGCAAGGCTGGAAGGTGTTGGGAAAAGACGTAGAGGCGTCTCCCTGAACCTCAGATGCTTAGGTCTGTGGACACCTCAGGGACGCCGGTCTATTGCCAGATAGGGAGTCTTTATCCACAGTAAGCATCTCCAGAGCCCAGGCTCACCTGTCCCTTCTGGCTCTAGATCCTCTCCTCCTGCTCCTCTCACAGGCTTTAGATCCTCTAATAGGTGAGTCTCCTCTTGGAGCTCCTCAGTGATGCTCCACATGTCCTCTGTGGTGTGTGCACCGCCATGGGGCCTGTGCCTCATGTCTCCAGTAATGTGTGAACTCTCATGAGGCCTGTGCCTCTGGTTTGAGCTTCTCCTCCCCAGAATCCTTTCCACCCTGTGCTGGTAAAAATCTCACCCCTCACCGATTTGCCATGTATTTTCAGGGATACTGTTTGTGTTTCCAACTGAAGTTGAGATCCTGTGAGTGTGTGGGTGAATACATTGGAAGCCATATGGCTGGGTCAGCTTGCACACAGAGCCCTCAGAACCTTTTAGGTGTGTCACAACACAACTCAGCTTCTCACTGCAGTGCGAGAATTTGGCCCAGGCTGGGCTGATCACAGCACTTCTATCTTTGGATGTTGACCATGAAAAGTCTCAGGCTCCCTGCTGGGCCCAGAAAAAGAGAGAGAGAGAGAGAGAGAGAGAGAGAGAGAGAGAGAGAGAGAGAGAGAGAGGTGTGGCTGATCATTTGCTAATCTTACATCACTCCTTCTTTTTTTTTTTTTTTTTTTTTTTTTGGAGCTGGGACCGAACCCAGGGCCTTGCGGTTGCTAGGCAAGCGCTCTACCGATGAGCTAAATCCCCAACCCCTCTTACATCAGACTATACGATCTGTGTCACACATTTAACATGGCTAAACACCTCGTAGCACCCTTTTCTAAGGCATTTGTTTTGCTGAAGCTAGGCTACTTGCAGAGGGTGTGTGTGTGTGTGTGTGTGTGTGTGTGTGTGTGTGTGTGTGTGTATTTTGAGTCTTATGAGCAATCAATAGAATCGACAAGACAGGGCAGAACTTCCAAAGAATAGATAAGGATTAGAGATGGAAGCGGTCACTTTGGAGAGCCCCACTTGAGCCTGTGTATTGTCTGGTGCTTGTCTTCGAGGGTCCAGCTTGCTGGTGTTGATTTCCTATAAGAACTGCTTCCGGGAAGACAAGCCTGCTCACACTAGTGACTCCCCGGATGTGGGATGCTCTCTTCTGTGATGCCCCTTGCTACTGCGGAATAGGTCCTGAGAAGACAGCTAGAGACGCTCCTTTGGCGTGTGTGAGGCATCATCTTACAGAGTAGGGGTGATCACGTGCTGAGACCGGGATTAAGAAAATGTGGTCAGGTCACGCTGAGGAGTGGAGTGCGCACAAATCTTTGTGGGTGTCTAATCTTTTTAGGGTAGGACTCCAGTGTCCTCCTGCGTGAACAAACCTTTGTTCCTTTATTTCAGAGTCAAATTCTTTAGTTGAAAGATACAAGCCGATCTGTGCTTTAAAGATTATTGTAGAGTCCTCCACTTTTGTGAAGAGCTTACGCTAGAAGTTTATAATTGGCAGAGAGTCCACAGAGTCACCCTGCAGGGTCGGCAGAGTCAGAACATGACACCCTCCGTGAAGACTTGGAGGAGGGCTGGTGACTGGCTCGTTTGGTAAATTTGTCAACAGCGGAAGGCTTCTGCCAGCTGGCTCCCAGAGATGTGTTTGCATCTGCGAATTGGCTTATCAGTGAACTGCTAGTCCCTAAATTGATTTAGGGCAAATTAATCTTTGATTAATTGACCCTAAGTCCAGTCTTCCACTTGAGATTTTTAATTAAACTTTTAATTTTGGTATGATTGTGGATTCACACACAGTTTTAAGGTGCAGTGCAGATATCTCCGGCATTCTTCCTTTGGTTTACTCGGGAGTAACTGGTTAGAAACCATAGAACAGTTTGAATATCAGGACAGGGATAGGAAGACAGTCCAGGCTCAGGACACTCACCCTCCAGGGCGCCCCATCTCTCCTGAGTCCAGTCTTTGTTACGTTTTCCATTGCTGTAATAAAACACCATGACTAATAAACAACCTGGACAAAAAAGGTTTATTTGAGCTTACAGTTTCATACCACAGATAATTATTTGAAAGAAGCCAAGGCAGGAAGTTTGGGATGGACATGGGTTCGTGAGCCGTGGCTCCCGACCTCCTAAAGGATGCGAAGAGCTCCCTTCGCGGATCTATGGAAAAAGGCGACGAGACTTAGATGGTTTGGTCAAAATGCTGGAGATAAACTTTGTTCTTGACGGCAGATGGATATGGGAGGTCCTGGTGTGTCATTCAGGCCATGTTTAGATCGGTTGTGTTGGAGAGGAGGGGAGAGGAAGGGGAGGGCACCTAAGGCACTGAGGGAGGGAAGGGACAGTTGACTCTTCAATGACTGTAGTCATCCAAAGGTAATATCCAAGTAAGCAAGGCAACTTCAAGACCATGGTGTTCAGAGTAACAGTAGGCCACTCGCTGAAACCCACTCTGAAGATGGGACCTTGAATTGCAAAGAACACAGTTTCAGGTATGTAACCGTGAAAGCCGGGCACGTTGACGGTCACCTCTCTCCTATAGAAATGATGACACACAGCGACTTCCAACTGGAGAGTCCAAATAATCGACCTTTGCAAAGGATCAGAACTGTGTTGGAAGGAGATTCATGACCAAAGCCTGCCTGTATCTACTTGTCTGTCTTCAAGGGAATCCAAATGTTTGCGCAGAGATTTCCTACCTCTAGCTGTGTTTGTTGTGTTTATCTGGCAATGACAGGGGTAGGGAGGCAGACAAGATAGATTGGAAGGCATCTGGCTGGTAATAAAGACAATTTGCAAGACATTATGAGAATCGGGTATCTCAGGTTTAGACCTGAATGCTTCGGGTGTATGAATTCCTGTCCAGTTGCATAATTTCATAGATACATCAAGATCCCAGAGAGATTATTGACAAAGTGTCTCTGGTGCACTGACAGTGAAAAGTCTCGAGAAACAAAGGAACACACACACTCGTGTGCTTTGATGTCTGGGTTGGACAGGATACCTTTCCCAGGTGTCATCTCTCCGACAGCTGGAAGGACACTGATCGCAGAACCGTTAGCATCATTTCTTGGATCAGATGTGCTTCCTCTTTCCCTGCCTCTAAATATTATTCTCCCATAAAAAATCGGGAGAAAGCCACTTATGCTAAGAAAAGTGGAACACAATTTTTCACATCAGCATTAGTAAAGTACTGTTTTTCTACCGTCTTCTGATAATCAGTTCATTGCTAAAAAAGTAGTTTGGTTGCTGTATGCCGAATGACCTCGCATGTCAATTTAAATTACAAAAATGGAGAAATGTGCCCAGTGCTGGTGAAGAAGGGTGTGCAGAAAGTAGCAAGAGGCACGCCACTGACAGACTGACAATCCACGCCTCCTCTTGTGTCTGTCACATTGCTGGGTGGCCACATAGGTAGAGGAGGAGGAATAGACAGAGTCACAGATTAGGTCCAGGGTTGTCTTTCTACCACACTGGGTTCTGGAAGTGGAGGGGTGCTGTGGGACTCCCGAGGGAACAGAGAACAATGACTCTGGGCTTGTGATGTCACCTCTTAAAACATAGTTTCTTTCCACTTGGAAGGATCTGCCTGTTTGCTCCACAGAAATACTACTTCTCAAGCTCAGACTAACTTATCTGCCAGGTCATGTGCCCAGGCTATGACATCTTCCTATGTCAGGAAGCCCAGGTGCTGAAATTGCTGTGTTATAAGCCCATGTTATTGCCTCTGCTATTCACAAGCTCGGGCTATTGTATTTGCCAATATCACCACCCCAGTCATCAGCCTAGATTACATCATCTTCCTATGTCACAAACCCAGCCATTTCATCTGCTAACTAATATGACTAGTCTACTGTATCAGCCAGGTCAAAAGTCCAAACTGTGGTATTATATTACAAGCTCAGATTGATGCATCTGACCTTGTCACAAGCACAGGTATCTGCCACGTCACATGTCTAAGCCGTGCCATCGCTTACTCTACCTTCTAAATGACAACATCTGCCTATGTTATAAACTGAGGTTATGGCCTCTATCTGCCCATATCTCAAGCAGACATTGTCATGTGTCACACAGCAAGCCCAGGGGATGGCATATGATTCTCACATCTGCCTATATTGTAAACACACACTAAGACACTTATCTATATCAGAAGCCCAGAATATTACATTACGTCACAAGTCCAAAACATTGCATCTGCCTATGTCACAAGCCCAGGCTATGGAGCGTAACCGTCAGCTTTTCCACCTATGCCCCATCTTAGGAAATAATGACTCTAAGACTCATTATTTGTCAACAAATGCCTAGGCTGTAAGCTAGGGTGCATTCCCTGACTACTTCATAACTTAATTAATTCATGCATTCTATTCTACGAGTGCCACATGCCTGCTAACCTCTTCTTAGTTCCACACTTCTGTCTCCTCAGAGTTCTAAGTGAAATCTCTCCCTGTGCCTGACCCTATCCCAAAGTTCCTCTCTTTCCACTGGTGCTGTTGCCAAAGTTCCACCTCCTATTTCCCGCCTCAGCTAACAGGCCATCAACTTTTTATTGAGAGCTTCCACACAGTGCATAAGAGAGTCTCTCTACAATGAAATGTGTCTATATCCCATGCTAAGCTATTGGAATGTGTCATAAAGCCAGGCTGAGCAATCTTCCAGGCCAATCCTGAATTCAGGCGATTGCATTCGTCCTGTGACAAATTCCAGGTTAATGCATGTCCTCAAGTCTCAGACCCTATGTATTGCACCCACTCACCTTACAAGCCCAGACCACGTATCTGCCTATATACCACACCCAGATGACTGCATTTACCAAAGTTATCAGCCATGGGTATCACATCTGCCTTCCTCAAAAGCCCAGAATAATGTCTGTGCCTATATCATGAATGTAGGCTATGGTATCTACCTATGTCATAAGCCCAGACTTTGGCATTTTTCCATGTCATAAACCTAGCTTATAACATCCACATATGCCATAAGTCTAGACTATGGCACCTCTCTGTGACACATGCAATAATAGGCTATTGCACCCACCAAGTCATGGGCCCAGGCTAAAACATTTGTCTATGTTACAAGCCCAGACTCTTGGTACATGCCTATGTTCAAGAGTTAAGCCCAGTCTATGTCATTTGCCCAAGTCACAAGCACATGGCCTTTTCCCACGACCTAAGTCCAGGCTATGACATTTGCCTATGTGATGGGCTCAGGCTATGGCATCTTCTTGTCATATGAACGCAAGCTATTACATATTCAAGATGGAATACAGGCTTTTTTGCATCCGTTTACGTCACATGACGGGGCCAATGCAACCTCTTATATCATAATCCTAGGCATTTAGACCTGCCTACCTGCCAATGTCAGAAGTTCAGGCTTTCATATCTGCCTGTGTCAGAAACCTAGACTGACATATGTCTACCTATATGACTGATATATCTAATCTATCTGTATCTATATCTATATCTATATCTATATCTATCTATCTATATCTCTATCTATCTCTACCTATCTATCTATCTATCTATCTATCTATCTATCTATCTATCTACCTACCTACCTACCTACCTATGTCCAAGCCCAGGCTATAATATCTGTAAACTCATAAGCCCAGTGTACTGTTCCTGCCTTGGTTACAAGCCCAATATATCATTTTCCTATGACATAAGCACATGATATGACACCTGCCTGGGTCAATGCCATTAGCCCATCTTATTGCATCTGCCTATGTCACATCACCAAGCTATGGCATCATCCTGTGTTACAAGCATACACTATGGTTATCAGGCTGTCATACACATAGATGAAGTAAGCTACCATCATAGGAATCTGAGTGATGGCCATGTCATCAATCCAGGCTAGTGCATCTGCTGAAGTCACAAACTCAGGCTAATACAATTGCCTATCTGTAGCCCAGACTATGGCACCTATGTATGTCACAAACCCAAATTATTGCACCTGTGTATCTAACAAGCTCAGATTTTGGCCTTTGCTAACGTCATCACCCCTGAATACAACAACTGCTCATGTCATAAGCCCAGGCTGGTGAATCTTCCTCTATCATAAAAGCTCTAAGCTCAGTTATTATGTCATCTGCCCATGTCATTAGTCCAGGATACAGCATCATCATAGGTAATGGGCTCAGACAATGACATCGGTGTATGTGATGGGTCCAAGTGATGACATCAGCGTATGTGATGGACTCAGACAATTGTATCTTCTGCTTCTCACATTAACTCAGACTATTACATCTGCACAGCATAACCCAGGGCAAGGCATCAGTTCGAGTCAAAGGGCCAGGCTAACATAACAGCCTATGTCACACACCCAAGTGTTTGGATTTTCTGTGTCACAAGTCCAGATAACAGTACCTACCTTTGTCACAAGACTAGACTGTAGTGGATGCCTATGTTTCAAATCAGCTTATGGCATCAGCATATGTCAGAAGCCCAGATTATTGCATCTGTCCACGTCACAAGCCCAGACTATGACATTTCACACGCCGTGCACATGCCATAAGCACATATGACACGTGCCTATGTTAGAAGCCCATGCTATTGAACCTGTCCATACCATAAGCCTATATTATTGCATCTGTCCATGTCACAAGCTCAGCTTATTGGTTTGTCTATATCATAATTGCAGGCTATGGCATCCGCCTATGTGACAAACCAGGCCGTTGCATCTGCAGTGTCACGAGGCCATGGTGCAAAGGCATTAATCTACACTACAAGGCCAGGCTATTTTGCCTGCGTATGGCTCAATCCTAGGCACTAAGTCACTAACTCAGACAACTACCCTTGCCCACACCAGCCCAGAAAGTGGTACCTGCCTATGCCAAAGACCAGGAGATTATGGTGTCTGCCTGTAACATTAGCACAGGCTACTGTATATGTCCTGTCTAAACTCAGACTTAGAACATCTACTACATCACAGGCCCAGGCCAATGGAACTGCCTGTGTCATAAGATCAGGCTTTGATGCCTGCCTCCACCACAGGACCAACCTAAAGAACCTGCCTATATCGGTCTAGACTTGGACCTGCCTATGCCATGAGCTCGGGCTATGGCATCTGTCTAGATTACAGCCCCGGCACATTCTTTCTGCCAAGTCGCAAGCCAAGGGTGATGCACCTGTCTACGTCACAAGCCAGCACAGACAGTCTACTGCATCAGCCTCTGTCTCAAACCAGTGTGAGGTATGTGTCTGCATTCACGAGCCCGTCCTAATGCGTCTGCCTACTGTACGTGCCCATATCACGACCTTCCTTGCTTCTTACTGACTTGGGCACCCAGACAGTTGGGCTGAAGGCCCTGTTGACCTCCAGAGTAGAAGACTGTATTCTATCTTTTCGGAAGTTCACATTTAAAAATGCTTCCTTCACCTATCAGAAACTGGTCACCATTATCAAAGGTGACCCCTGCTTGAATTGTTCCTAGTTTACAGGTCTGATTGGAGTTTTATATATTTTTTGCAACTCTCATAAATGTTTGTAGTTTATTTTGATTTTAGTCACCCCTCCCACATCACCTTCTCCCTACCACCTCACAATCCATCCCTGAGCCACCTCCTTCTAATCTCTTCTTCTTCTTCTTCTTCTTCTTCTTCTTCTTCTTCTTCTTCTTCTTCTTCTTCTTCTTCTTCTTCTTCTTCTTCTTCTTCTTTCTTTTTCTTCTTCTTCTTCTTTCTTCTTTCTTCTTCTTCTTCTTCTTCTTCTTCTTTTCTTCTTCTTCTTCTTTTCTTCTTCTTCTTCTTTTCTTCTTCTTCTTCTTCTTTTCTTCTTCTCATTATTATTATTATTAATTAGTTATTACCCTGATCTATTAGTGCTATTGATATATGCATGGATGTAGAGCCATGCACCAGGGTCTGACCAACTACCAACTGCCACATCCACAAATGGTGATTTTCCTTCCCCTAGAAGTCACCAGTTGCCCAAAGTTCCTCTACAGGCCTGGGCCTCAGCACCCTCTTTCCTTCCAAGCTGTATTTTTTTTTAATTGGGCATCTCTAGAGGCAATTACTTTAAATTTGCAAGAAACACACATAGCTTCCTATTTTATTTTGAGAGAAGACAGAAAATGATTGTTCTCCTAATTTCTTTCAGAAAATAAAACCCTGAGTGCAAAATTCTGAAAAAAAAATCTTTGAAAATCACAGACACTCTCACAGGCCAGGCTCACTCACTGTAAAATTTAGGAGGAAGCTGAAGTAGGCTGCGGCCTACGGTTTAACTGTAGGAACGAGAGTGGTGCAGAGAGGGATTGCTCAAGGGGTCTTTATAAGAAAGCTTGGGTCGAAAAGCACAAGTATCGTCTCCGAGTCTTGAGTAAAACTCCACATTCATTATGGCTGTGACCCCTGATGAACTGAGAGCATGGAGTAGCATCTAGAAATCCTAGGGTCTTTTAGCCACAATAACCCTAAAAGGAAAAAATAATGAATGTTTTTCCCGTGAGGGTGGAGAAGAGGCATCAGGACTCTTCTTTAAGGCAGTCTGATAATATATATCCTCTATATGTATGTATGTCTGTGTGTCTACATATATGCCTGTGTAAATGCATGTGATTATGTGCATACATGCATGCATATATGCTTGTGTGTCTATATATATATGTGTGTATGCAAGTGTGCATCATGCACGTGTGTGCATGTGTATGTGTGTATGTGCTGTGCTGTACTATGTGCATGCTTGTCTGTGTGAGTGTATGGTGTACATGCATGCCTGCCTGCATGCATGTGGGTATATGTGTGTATGTGTGTGTGGTGTGGTTTGTGTGTATGTTTGTGTGTGTACCTATGTGTGTGTGTGTGTGTGTGCATGCAAGTGTGTGTGTGGTATGTGTGTGTGTGTTGTGTGGTATGTGTGTGGTATATGTGTGTGTATGTGTATGGTGTGTGTTGTGTGATATGTGTGTGTATGGTGTGTGTGTATGTGTGTGTGTGCATGTGTTTATGTGGTGTGGTTTATGTGTCTGTGTGTGCGTGTGTGACTGTGTGTGTATGGTGTGTGTGTGATGTGTGGTATGTGTGTGTATGGTGTGTGTGTATGTGTGCTGTGCTGTACTATGTGCATGCTTGACTCTGTGTGTGTGTGTGTGTGTGTGTATGTATGTGTGTGTGGGTGTGCATGCATGCCTGCCTGCATATGTGCGTGTGTGTGTGTGTGTGTGTGTGTGTGTGTGTGTGTGTGTATGTAGGCTAGGTAGGTTAGAGGTTGACATTAAATGTCTTCCCAAGTTGCACTCCTAGTTTTTAAGTCAGGGTTTTACTAGACTTGGAGCTCATGGACTCCACTAGTCCTGCTAGCCAATGAACTGTTTGGATGTGTCCACTTCCTCCTCACCCACACTTGGTTACATGTACCAGCTTCCACACCTGCCTTTCTGCATGGCTGTTTCCATTTGAGCTTGGCTCTCAAGATTTAAGCAGTTGATCCTTTTCCACAGCCCTGTGTGTTTCTCCTGCAAATGTGGTGAGAATTTGTGATATTACTGTTACCTGCTGATTCAGAAATATACGGTGAGAAAACAGAAAACCATCGTCTGTGTTAATGGGCAGAATTGCAGATTAAAATGCTTTTCACACAGTTTATCATGAATCACAAAAGCATACATGGGAACACGCCATTATACATGTGAGTAAACCGACCGGGAGGGCCGTCAGTCTGCTCCCTTCACCCTCTTTTTCCTTACTCTGTGGACATGATCCTTCACCACAGCACAGCCAAGTCACCTTCCCAGGATGCTCCTCTCTCGAAGGCTTGCTTCCCTACTCTTTGGTTTGTGTTTCTGCTCTCTGTCAGGTGATTGTCATGTGCTTTGAAGACTGCAGGCATTTTATCGGCTTCATAATTATTCTGTGTGTGGTGTTAGCTTAGTTTATATCTTTGTATATGCTTATTTTATGCTCTTTAAGAAGCAATAAAGCTGAATTGTGTATGGTTCCCTATGATAAAGAAGGTCTTAGGGAAGAATAAAGACCCTATTGTCTTGGCTTGCTCCCTGGGAAAGTAGCATTTGCCCTCTCTGCCAGCTTCAGTAAGGACTAAGATATGCATGGCTGAGTAGACCTTTAAAGTCCACTATGCAAGGGGAAGGAGAGACCAGGTGCTCAAGCTTCATGGGTTTGGTGAAGGAAGAGCCACTAGGAGGCAGAGATTGGGAAGAAAGTTAGGAGACAATGTTTTCTAACTCCAAGATCAAGACAGTTCACTTGCCCACGTGGTAGATAACTAAAATCAAATAAGAGACAGGCGCACAGTATCTATGAAGGGCATTCTGGGAAGGTAACACCAAGAAGGGAAGACTAGGTCTAAGTACAAGGCACCATCCCGCAGCCTGAACTCCTAAGCTGAGTAGAAAGTTGAGACATATCTGAGCACCAGCGTCCACCCGTCTCTGCTTCCTGTCTCAAGAAACAGTGTGAGCAGCTGCCCGCCCTCATTTCATGCTTCCCCTGCGGTGGCACACAGGCAGGACCCTTAAGTGGTGAGCCCACACAACCCTCCCTCAGGTTGGTTTTTGCCAGGTTCTGTCTCACAGCGCGGAGTCAAGTAACTAACGAAGACCTGCGGGATGGTTTTGCGGAGACGATAGTAGAGAGGAATTTGAAAGATGCTCAAACATCCTGAGATGCGGAAACGGAGAACACGGCCCTGACGAAGTGAGAGTGAAACCCCAAACCAAAGGTTGAGTTAGGGAGCTTGAGGTGAGGAAACAACCCAGAAAAGAGTAAAGGCCGGAGAATCTTTCTCGTAACTACCAACGGCAGGGGAGAGATGGCCAGGGGTCCTCATGTGCTCTGAGGCGCTTGGCTGGAACCACGCAGCTGAGCAATGGAGCGAGCTGGCGGATGAAGTGGTCCTCCAGGTGCGGGCAATGGCAGTGTTTTGGGAAGGAGCTAAAACCAGCCAGAAGACAATTGCTAAAGAGTGAGGTAGCACGTGGAGAGGCAGGTGTCCTTGATTTAGGATCCTGGATGTACCACCATGCCAGGTCCAGGGATGCTGCCCTCCATCTCTCTGGGCTGCATCCTCCTTGACAACGTGGACTTAGATCATCCCCACGTCTTGCTAAACTCAGTGTGAAGCTTCTTTGAGCTGCTTCTCATTTCCTGCAACTCTCACTCAAGCTAGGACGCTTTCTCAAATGTCAACCTATCCTTGGGTCTTATCTAATACCATAGCTTTGCAAAAAGGCACCCTATAGGAAAATCTGAGTGGATAGCTAGAGATTGAGGCTTTTTGTTTTGAAATTTACCCAGAGCACATTTCTGCGTTACGCTATTAACACTAAGACCTAGGAGGAAGTCAGAACCTGAAAGGGGCTCATACCTATAATCTCGGCACTACATAGGCAAGAGGCTTGCTATGAGTTCAAGGCTAGGATGCACTAGAGTGGAGAGGTTATGTCAGAAACTGCCCAAAATGATAATAACTCGCAGAACCCAGAAGGAAAACATGGTGGTAATAAATGACCTGTGCAGCATTTGGTCTGGGTGGTCTCTTCTGTGGTACTTTTCTTGAAAACACCGAGTTTGCATGGCTGGGAGGCTTTCCATCTCTCTCTGTGCCTCTGGAGACTGGTGGCTGTCCCTGCTGCAACTGTCCCCTGCTACAACTATAGATGCAGAGGATTTCTAAAGTGGAACCCTGTCTCTAGATGTTCCCTCAACCCTCTGTGCCAGGGGGGCTCCTAGATCAGCCATGCAGGGACCTTTCCCCTGGCTCACTCATGCTCTACAAGCCTGCAAGGAATGTCTAGAGAGTTCTCACAGAGATGGGAATGAAAGGCAAAGGCAATCATAGCCCATGGCTAGAAGTGAGGAACTGGCTTCCAGGGGGGTCTGTCCCAAAGTCAGTCAGAAGAGTTGCCAGGGACTAGGCTTGGGTGAGCCAGGGTGGAGTCTTTGCAAGCAGGAGGAATTCATGTCCTGTAAGCAGCACCCCTCTGCTAACAGCTGACAAAATATTCATCTTCCTCCTTTTCACCTAGCTCAGAATAGTTTTTAAATTCTCTGATTACAAAATATTCTCCTGAGAGATAATGAATGATTGAAAGGAACTTCTTCCACTTAAAGGTACCCACTGCCAGCATCATGTGCCAGATCTTGTTACCTGTTTCTCAGTGCGGATTTTGACATGTTGACAAGTCATTATTTCCCGTGGCGCTTTCCTGCATTGGTAGTGATGTCCTCAGGGTGTAAACATCTGTGTGAGTGTGTGTGCATGTGTGTGTATTTGTATATGTATGTGTCTGTGTGTATCTGTGTATATGTGTATGTGTATGTATGTGTGTGTATGTGTCATATGTATGTATATGTGTGTATGTGTATATATGTGTGTATGTGTGTATATGTGTGTATGTGTGTATATGTGTGTATGTGTGTATATGTGTGTATGTATGTACGTGTATGTATGTATATATGTATATGTGTATATGTATATGTGTATGTGTGTATGTGTATATATGTGTGTATATATGTGTATGCATGTATGTGTATGTATATATGTATATGTGTATATGTGTGTATATATGTGTATGTATGTATGTGTATGTATATATGTATATGTGTATATGTGTGTATATATGTGTATGTATGTATGTGTATGTGTATATTTATATGTGTATATGTGTGTATGTATGTGTGTATATGTGTGTATCTGTGCATACATCTGTAGAGGCAAGAGGTTGATACTGCCTGCCTTCCTCTATCTCCGTCCACCTTACGTTTTGAAACAAGTTCTTTTGCTGAACCTGGTATTCATCTCTTTTGCTAGGTGGATCATAAGCTCAAAGGTACCCCTGTGTGGGCCTGCCCAGTGCTGGAACTATGGGCACACGCTTCCACACTTGACATTTCAACTGGGGTTCAAGGTATCAAACTTATTATAACCTGTGCCACGTGCTTTCATGGGTAAGTACTTCACCCGCTGAGCTGGCTATCCTCCAAGTCCCCTGCACTTTTACTGTCTTAAAATATCACAAGCAGAACTCATGCAATGGTGTGTCAAGCTGTAGGTGAGGTGTCTTTTCTAGCAGGGCTCTAGTGGTGGGAAAAGACGGGTATGTCCTGTGTGGTTTGGTGGAGGTCCCCATTGTCACAGCCTTTGAAGAATACCTGACCACGTGACCATTGTGAGACCAAATAGCTCATATACAATTAAAGTCAATTAAACATGATTGATCTGTGCAGCTAGGAAGTAACTAAGCACCAAGAACAACTTGACTTGGGCTTAAATTTAGATCTTGCGAGTGGAAGTGGGCCAATGGGAAGGCGGCTGCAGAAACCGAGGAGGTGGAACAAAGCCGCCCCAGGACTCTGCGGCATCCATAGCTAAGCAGTGTGAGCGATTGGGACACCAAGTAAATGAAATTGACGGGTCTTAACAACGGAATCGAAGTCTGAATAGGACAACAAATCAAAGCCCGATGTCATGCTGCTGAAATTCCACACCTCAGACACCCAGGACCCTCATTGTTTGGGGAAAAGAAAGCAGCAACAAAAACAAAAGCAGCCATTCTCTACTCCGAACGTCATCTTTCCTGAGGCGGGCTGTTGTGTCCGCATCAGATTATCACACATTCGGGAGATAGAATTGCTCTGAAGGTAAAGCCGCGTGATGATTCACAGGAACCTCGTGTCTCCGATGGGGCCGATGGTGAATTAGATATGTATCCACCCCCCTTTCACCTTGAATAACGGAGCCTTCTATTCCCCCACTTGCCTTTTAGGAACAGGGGAAAATAAAGAGTTCATCTTCTCCCTCTCCTTCCATTGTTACCTTGGAGCGGTGTGTGTGTGTGTGTGTGTGTGTGTGTGTGTGCACTTCCCACATGTATGCAACTATGCTCACCAGTGCTGTGAAAGCTAGGAGCTGGCGTCTTTCTCAATTGTTCTCCACCTGTTCTTTGAGCTAGGCTGTCTCAACAAACTCAGAGTTCTCCCTTTCAGGAATCCAGACTGGCTAGCGAATCTCAGAGATGTGTCTGCACAAGCTCCCCCAGCGCCGAGGTTACAGGTTTGCACTGCCACACCCAGTCCAGCATCTGAACTCAGCTCTTCCTCCTTGAGCTACAGATACTTTAGTTGCCGAGCTCTCTCCCCGGCCCCCACAATGCTCGAGTTTTTATTTTCACAAGCTCATAGGTGGAGAGTTGGAGTCCGCTCCCAGAGGAAATGGAGCCTGCACTTCTCAGAGCAGTGTTGTGAATTCAGCCTGCTTCCTCCTCTCTGTTTATAGGGTGATGGAGGAAGAAAATGGGAAGGCTTACTCAACAAAAGGGATGAGGCTCTTGAATTTATTTATATGCATATATGTATATATGTATGTATGTATAGATACAGAGCTCATATATATTTCATATTTCTCTATCTCATATATCCCATTGAGATTGCAATCATAGCAGAAAGAATAGGCCTGCAGCACAGAACACTCTGGAGAAACTGAGGGCAACTGGTCACCCATTTTCCAGGCCTCAAGTAGATAGGATGCCAGGACATCAGTCACAGAGCTCATCTGCGGGACTTGGGAACTATCAAGGTTGAGAGTGCCAGCAGCCCAGGCACATACCTGCCTCCCCAGCAGGGCCATGGAATTGGGTGGTGAGGTAAGACTTGTGGAGCAGAGTCTCCAGCATGATTTGCAATGGTGTCGAAGGGGAGCTGCGTGGTTCTAGACTTTTATGCAACAGGAGCACTGCTTAGTGTAGGAGGAGCCAAGAGAGCAAGGATGAAGCATGAGTATGTGAAGCGTGTGTGAAGCGTGAGTGTGTGAAGCGTGAGTGTGAGAAGCATGAGTGTGTGAAGCGTGTGTGAAGCGTGAGTGTGTGAAGCGTGAGTGTGTGAAGCGTGAGTGTGTGAAGCATGAGTGTGTGAAGCGTGAGTGTGTGAAGCGTGTGTGAAGCGTGTGTGAAGCGTGTGTGAAGCGTGAGTGTGAGAAGCAGCAGTGTGAAGCTGAGTGTGTGAAGCGTGTGTGAAGTGTGTGTGAAGCGTGAGTGTGTGAAGCATGAGTGTGAGAAGCAGCAGTGTGAGAAGCAGGAGTGTGTGAGACTTGAGCGTGTGAAGACACTTAGCAGCTAGTGTCAGCCACCTCCTGAGGAATGGCTCGTTGCTACCAGGATACAAGGCCCCTCCAGTCTTGGATCTTGGATGAGCTTCTACAGCACTGCAGGTACTTGGGCCATCTCCTCACTCTACCCTCTGACCATCTGTCAATCCATCTGTCCATCTGTCTCTCATTCCCTCTCCTCCCTTCCTCCCTTCCTCCCTTCCTTTTTCTTTCTTCTTGTGACTCAGGCATACACAGTTCTGACTCATGGACCTTGTTCTAACAGAGCACCGGGAGCAGAGGACTTTCCTTCTACTGCTACATTTCCCTAGGAGCAGGGACTGACCCTGGACACATCATGCCTGGAGCCTCCTCACCTGCATGGTAGACACAAACAGAGGAAACCAACGTGTGAGGGACAGATGATCAGATGTGCGGTCTAAGCAGCTGTTTTTATCCAGTGGGATTTCCTCCCATGCTGATTTATTCAGAGTTCTATTCGCCTGGCAGTGCCATTTATTTATAGATAACATTTTTCTGCAGTGATGGTTGAGGACCAGGATAAGTGATTATGAAGTTGCCTTTTCTTCCTGGAATAATAGAAACGCAGTTCTTTGTCCTTTGTTGCAATCCCATGTTTCTCTGTAGTCATTCTCAATGAGCACCATTCATTAACATATACATTTAAACTAATATAGTCTCACGGGAGTGGCAGGAAGTACAACAAATCAAGCAATATTATCCTATTTCATAGAAGAAAAAAGCCACTTGGAGACAGGGCAGGCTTACCAGCAGATTTGGAGGAAGAATGTTGGTTTGGGGACATTGAATTCTTATATCACATACTGGTATCACCAAAATTTTCACTCTTGACTCTGGGTGACCCTGTGGCTGGTCTCACTCTCTGGAAACTTTAAGAGGGTTAAGTTGGAAGTCTTCATTGCTCAAAGCATCTTCCTTAGGTGCTAAAGTATGGTGTTCTCGGGCCACTGTGTCATACTGTACCACAGACTACAAGACTGCAAGCCCATCTCTGCTCTGAAGAATCCGGAGAGTTCAAAGAGGTCAAATGTTTAATTGAAATGGAATATTCAAGCTAAATTGCTCATGCACTACTTCAATATTATTGAAGTCCTAATAAATACATTAAAAGACTGTTAGCGAAAGTGCTTCCTGCTGAAGAATGGTCCCGTGAAGGGCATCATTAGCCCACTCTGTAATATACAGGGAATGTTGTTTCAACCTAATTAAACGCCGTGCATTTTTGATGGCACTTAACAATATGTGGTTAATTACTATATGCAGGGTTTGTTCTATAGCATTAATTATGATGAACTCATTGGCTTTCAGAAGGATGAGGGTACAGTGACTTGGGAGGTACCACACATCCTGTGGTTTATCCAGATGAAGATTTAAGTGGATCAACTCCAGAGCTATGAGAAATGAAGATTTTTTTTTTTCAGACCTGAATGAAAAAAAAAAGTGAGTTATGGAAAAATCGCTGCAGGTTAGATGTCTTTCTGGAACTGGCCTAAGAATTGTGGTTGTATAAATCACTGTGAGAAACACGAAGGTGAAACTGATATGGGGGCTGGGTTGCTGGGTTGATGGAAGGAGTTTCTGATCCTGAAAATGAGAGCCCTCATGGATTGTTTTCTCTCTGTATCTTCTGACCTCTTCTGCAGTGGCTCAGATTTGGGCCAATCAATGAGGTCCTGGAGTCCAGCTCAAGTCAGGTCTTCGAGGAGTCAGAACACTTGTGTATTCTGACTTGGAACACCCCAAGGTGAGTAGGTTCCTGGCACTAACAGGACATGGATAGAGGAGTGGAATGGTAAGGTCACCCTAAAGTTAATTTCAGTGGTGGTTGCAAAACTGATACATGGCTTATGTGGTGCTGGGATTGAGCCTAGGGTCTTCTGCATTCTAGTAAAGCACAATATCAATTGGAGTATGTGGCAGCCTTCTGGCCTGTCGTATTCCTAAAGGGCAAGAACTTAGGATAGAAGAAGAGGTCTCTCAAAGTCAAAGCTCAAATGCATCAAGGTCACTGTCTGGAGGTTCCACCTCTGGCAGAGGCTGGTGTTGGAGCAGCAGTTGATCCCAAACAGAACTGTAGGGCTGGCTGGAGAGGAACCACATAGACACCCCCCTTGTATCTCACAGCTCTTCTCTCCTTCTCCTAAGTCTTCTCCCGAAGCTGTTGACAGAAAACTTGTCCAGTCTTGCTGGTGAAGTATGAAGGTCAGGGAGGGCCATGTAGCGATTGCTAGGGAAAATGTGGCCAGGGTCAAGGGTCTGGGAGAGGCAGGGGGAGGCCAAGCCAATGGTGTCTTATGCAGGGGAGGTGACAGAGGTACCTGTCATTGATGAGTACAGAGGAGTAAGATGATTAAGGTAGCACATGGGGAGACATCATGTGTCTAGGGAGATTTGCCCAAACATTCAACTCCTCCATCCTTACGTTGGCGGAAATCATAGTTTTCACGTTACATAGTCTATATTATTTGAAGAAAGAGTGAATGAAGGGGAGTAGGGCATGGGTAGGGCAGGATGGATTTTATGCAGGTATGTATGTAAGCTGGCAGTTTTAAGGTCTCATGTTTAATCCATCTGGATAGATCTCCCTCTGTTCCTTGTTTCTTTGATGGTTATATAATCTTGACAGGCCTCTTAACCTCCGGCAGTTTGAGTTTTCATCTTTAGGAAGGGGGCCTCCTGTCTTTGCCTCCCATCTTGTTGATAAAAATGCTGGGATTACAGAAAACACCTACCATGTCTAGCCTTTGTGTCTGTTCTTGGGGTCTTAACTCTGGTCCTTAAGTTTGTGGAACAAGCTTTACCTACTGTATATATTCCCAGTCCCCCTTCTCAGCATTGTGGGGGAAATATATCAATTAATGCCATGGAGAGGTGGTGGCCTAAGATGTTAAGATAAAGCTACAGGCACAGTTGAGGTTTAGGGCTTCCACTTCAGGTCCGAGTGAGTCCTGTGGAGACCCCCTCCATGGAAGGGCACATTATAGCCATTGCTCAGCCCTATGTGAGAACATTGTAGACATTGAACTTCATGGCTTTTGTTGTGTGTTGGCAAAGGAGACTTAAGGAAAACTCTGATACACGCAAAGTTTCCTACATTTTACATTTTAAATCCACAGGTGATCTTTTACTATATGTAAAATTTGGTCCTTCTTTCTTTCTTTCTTTCTTTCTTTCTTTCTTTCTTTCTTTCTTCTTTCTGTTTTTGCTGCAAAATAGCAATTCACAATCTAGTAATTCTTGGCGGAATAAGAACTTGTCCACATGAGTAAGACTGCAGCAGTCAGTATGGGATTTCCCCTTCCCATAATTGTTCTAGCTCATGTCTTCTCAGAAGAAGCACAGAAGTTCCATGTAGGTGGGAAGACATCTGGCTTCCTACCAATGGTAACAGGGTAGGAGGTCCCATGACAGCTGCTGCTTATATCTAGGGTATGGGCTGAGAGATACTTAGATGGTCTTCATGAATGGCAGGGTATATTGTGGATATACACCCTAGCTAAGTCTCCCTGAGCTCAAGGACATCCCATCCCATGGCCGTATGTGCATAAAATTAATCTATGTATCACTTTCCCTTTACAAAAGTTTCTAACAACTGGAGGACCATTGACAAGTTGTTTATACCTGTCTCTGACCCCATCCATTGAGCAGGTTATATATTAAAGTCAAATCTTCCCAAGCTTTGTGTTTTCACATAAGAAATACAAATAAGACTCTGAGAGACTGCCACACGGATGGAATCTTTTAAGTAGGTAGTGTCTTTCAGCAGCATCTGTGAGGGAGGGTTTATTGTATACACCGTTTGGTTTCAAAAAGACCCCACAGACTCCACAGAAAACCTCAGAATCAATAAACACTTTCATCAAAGCAGTGGAACACCCCCAAACAAAACAGAAACAAAATCAGTAACATTTCTGTATTCCAGTATGAATGTGCTAAGAAAGGTGAGGGACCATTTCAGTCTCAGTAATGACAAAAATACCCCAGAATAAATATAACCAAGGGGGTGAAGGACATCGTTGGTGAAAATTAACACTGAAGAAAGAAACTAAAGAAGCCACTAGAAGCTGATGAGACTTCCCGTGCTCCTATATGGGCTGAATTAACACTGTGACGTTGTCTGTAGGACCAACATCTACTGACAATGTAATCTTTAAAAGTCCAAAGGTGTTCTTCACAGAAATAGGCAAAACTCACATGCGAGCACAAAATCAGGCTTGTAGAGCAGCTGAACAGAGCCGAGGACCCACAGATGAGTCTATGCAAACACACCACCTGAAGCTTGGCAAAGATGATAAAATGTCCATTGGAGAAAAGACAGCCTCATTCAAGTGTGAACTTTGTCTCATGTTTTTAATCACTAGTTTTCTTAAGGTTTCCAGACACCAGGTCAAATAAGGAAAACTCGAATCCATGAGATTTCCTGTAAGCCAAGATCAGAGGTTGTGACGCTGAAGGTGGAAAGGGACACATGGGAAAGGTTTGAGCACAGGCAGTCCTAAGGAAAACATGTATCAACTTGAACTGACAGCTTGCCTGGCCATGGATGTTCTTAGCAAGTTTAGTATACACAGATTAGGAAAGATGGTTAGAGCTTGGAGCAGAAGGAGCCTAGGGAACTTGGAGTGACATGGTGCTGCAATGAACACAGAAGATATTGTGGTAAAAATTAAAAAAAAAATGGCGGAACTGGTTCCCATGTGTACTTTGGCAGTCACTCTCTCTCCTTAGTTCTGGCTCTAGTCGGCCTTTAGAACTGGTGCTAATTTATCTCAGTGACTTCCCCTGCCCCCATCTGCTTTCTGACCCTCTATCCTCGAGCCATTCCAACATGGCACCCTGTCAGGCTGCCCTGCCCTCACTCACAGCTCTCTTGACTAGTTTCCACCACTCCAGGCATACACATCCCAATTCCATGTTGGGCCCAGTGCGTCTGGCCACCATTCACTCTCTTGACCTCAATTAAGTTGCCACATGAAAGAACACATCACATAATATCCTCTGATCCAACTGATAAGATATAACTTGCCCATCTAGACAACACAAAATCCTACACACATCCTTCCCTTAAGAATAGTCATAGCAACCTGCAGATGTGCAGAGAGGAATCTTAGTATCTGCCGCCATGTTCTTTCGGCTGCCTCCTCCTCACTCCTGCCTCCCTGCCCTCTAAAACTTTTTCCCTGCCCATCTGTCCTTCTAGTCCAATGACAGGCCTCGTTTTATCCTGTACCTGCCTTCACCCGTAAAATGACATCAACCTACAAGAAGAGGCTTGGATCAGAGTCACGCACACCAAAACACATCTCTAGCATTAGGGAAGACCTTTCCAAAGCAAGAGTGGCATGGCTGTAACAGGAAACCAACCAGGCTGAAGGCGAGCTTAAACTTTATAGGAAGAAGGAACGTTCCACGTGAACATAAAGTTCAGAATAAAAGGACTTGGGTCTGGCCAAGAGCGTGCTGATCACACCTCACGACCAATACTGTCTGGGAGCTGGTACCAAGCCCTGGGAATGCCTATAAAGAGACCCTGACAAGCTGTGCACCTATGGTCTCTGACTGTGAAGTTGGAGGACCCTGCTTTGAGTCAGGGTGCTGGTAAGGCCTCACATGGGCTACAGACGTACCAGGTGACTTGCGCTCTTGGCTTCTGTTGGTACAGGTAGACTTAGTATTGACACACCACTTTCAAGACTTCGTGAAATAAGAGATGCACACTCTGTTTAGGACAGATTTAACTTTTGATTGATAACGCACTTCCCTACTAGGCAAGCAGTTGGTAGTTCCATGGGGAGCCTTGGACCCTTCTTCTTCCACACAAAATACAAGAGCCTGAGCGCAGAAGACAGGCTGAGGACCTGGCCCTCTGCAGCTCCAGGAGTGTGTACTTTTATGTTAACAAAGTTTCACTTAGAAGCAGGTAGGCAGTGCACTGGCAGGCTTGGGGACAGTCTTCTCTGGGATGCTGGAGCTTCCGAGGTCTTGTGGGACTCTGGCCATGTTAACAAGGAGACTATGCTCTGATGTAGTCATCCAGGAGGACCTGACTACCCCTTTTTACTTTGTCCTAGGGAGGTTTCTAACTCAGTATCTGGACCCAAGGACTTCTGTGCAGTCCCTTTTATGCCAGGGCCCTCCTATGTCCTCTCCTTCACACAAACCCATGGCTCTGTCCTTTGACCTTCTATATCCTAACCCAAGCTCCTCAAAACCACTCTGGTCTCTGCCCTCTCCCTTTTCACCTACCACACTGTTTTCCTCAGTATTTAAAACCAAGACCTTGAGCCCATGAGTTTTTTCAGAAACCAAACAAAATACAAACTCTGTTTGGGTGCAGGTGAGCTGGCTGGCTGTGTTTGCTGTGTCCAGGCAGATAGCCAAGGGTTTTCCCCCAGGGAGTGGAAACCCTGGTAACTTGCAGCTTGTGCCCAACCCCAGACACTTGACAGCCTTGGGAATCATGAAGCAGACCTATGGACACCATATCCCATTCTCATTATACTGCTTACCACAAGGTACCCACCCAATGTTTGGGTATCATGATGGCCTGATACCGCTGTTGTTTCCTATGGGAGAACAATGCTAAAAGAGCTTTGCCTAGGCCAAAGGAGTTTTGTTTTGTTACTAAAGATAATTAAGAAGAGGACATACAAATATATGCATGTATATACATACATACATACACACAATATATACTCATATACTTGTATATATAGTATTTGATATCAAGTATGAAATGTTGTTGAAGATACTATATATTTCAGACACAGAACTTTGAGAATTAGAGATGAACCTAACCTGAAAATATACCCCCCCCAAGAAGAATAATTTTTATAGCACCATAAGGTACTATCTAAGCTTCCAAAGGAAGGAAGCAACAGAGAGTCCTATAATATTTGTGAACAACAATGACCAGCATACCAAGATATCCTTAAAGCTACAACCCTGAGATCCATATCTTCTCAGTAACCAATGGCTGTCTGATTGGACTTAAGACCCGTTCACCAGGAGGCAATCATGACTGATCCTGGAAACCTATCCAACTCTCCAAGACTGGTGAGGTCATAGATTTTAGAGGGAAACCTACCACTACCACCTCAAGCCAGCATAATTCCTAACTAAATTCTAAATACGTACTTTTGATACCCACAGTTACCTTCTTCTCTCACCCCTCATCAAAGAAGCTTTGCTTGGCATCAGTTAGAGATCAAAACAGGAAATGACACCTGGTCAAAACCCAGAGAACAACTGTTCATGCGACTCCAAGACCCAGTGGGTAGATCGACAGCACAGATCCTTCAATCAAGCCTCAGGGAGCATGTCAGGAAACAAGGTAGATTGTAAGAGACAGAAGACCAAAGCCTGTTATGTGATAGTTCCTCCTGGAAATGATGGTGGGTGAAGCTATACCGTATGGTTCCTCAACAATATGGCTGCCTCAGCAAGACATGGGCGGTGACAATAACAAGACATAGTCTCCTGCCCAGGGATATTTCATGGGTCCCACTCTAGACAAAGAACTACAGACAATTGAGGACTGCAGAGGGGGAATTTGTTATCCTCAGAGATAATCCCCCTACTTGGCTATCTGATTTCAAATGGTCATCCCTGAAGTCATGCACATACAAGCAGCATCAACACACCAGGCTACATTTATATAGGCATGCATGTATACACATGTGACCAGTTAAAAGAAAAGGAGCCATACATTCAAGAGGTTATAGGGGAGCACAAGGAAGGGGTCATGGGGAGAAAAAGAGGGAAGCAGAGATGGGATTGCATTTTAGTTTTAAAAATAAAAATATTTTAAAGAAATAAAAAATTATCTTTATGAAAAGTTGTTTGGTTAAGTATTCAAGTTACATATTTGAGTTAAAGACAGAATTTATTTTTGATTTTGCATGCGTATGTTTCTGTGTGGATGGGCGTGCAAGTCTGTGCAGAAGTGCACATGCACGCACAACCATGTGGAAGCCAGAGAACTACCTCTGTGCTCAGGAGGTATCTATCTTATTTTGGGGGACAGGATGTCTCTTTAGAACTTGGGGCTCTAGTCAAGTACTTTAGGCTGAATGGCTAGCAAACCCCAGAGATCCTCCTGCCTTTGCTACCCCTGTTGGAATTACAGGCACATGTCCCTGCATTTAGCATTTAACGTGGATCCTGGAAATTGGAGACGCATCTCAGGCTTACATTACACGCATTTTTCTGGTTGAGCTATTTCCCCAACATTTTGCCCCCGGGCCCCCAAATATTTTGTTACTTGGGATCAAGGCATTATTTGTTCTCACAAAGAAGAAATCCTCACTTGCTCCGAATATCTCTTTTAACCACCAGAAGGAAAATACAAATAACGTGATTTTTTTTTTTATCTGATTGCACCACAGAAAAAAGGAAAATTTTCTTCTTTGATAGAAAACCGTACGCCCGCCGTCAACTCTCTAAGGGACTTGCAGGTTATCCCACAGCTTCTGGACCTCCACACATTGGAAATAGTTTCCCAGGCGCCCCTTACCCTCTCCTTGTATGTTTCTGTTTATAGAGACGCTCACAGCTCTGTCTACAATTGCGATCGTTAGTATCTGGTGCGTCATCAATACCCCTTCAGATGCAATTTGATACATTCTATAGTCATGGAGGACAGTTGTGTCGCTGTTTCCGCAGTGGCTAAATGTATTACAATAAATTTGCTTTCTCCGGCGCGGTGGAATTGGAAACCTTTAAGATGGTGAATAAGGAAACTGATACCACTGCTTATCTATCAAAAGCTAGAGGTGTTAGGAAGCTCAGTAATTGAAAAATGGATAGTGTTGATATTTGAACCTTTTTATATAACCTTCGAGGTGTAAGCCTTTGGGGAATAAATTGCTTTTTTTTTTTTTTGTAACAAGAGCAACGTCAGATCCCATGTTTAGAAACCCAGCACTTAATTCATTTTCCAACGGAGAAACTCATGTTGTCTTGTTGGGGAAAAACATTGCAAAATGGATTAAGTTTCACCCTGGAGAGATGATAACCCAATATAAAAGACCGCAGGCTGAGCTTTATTAGTTACTGAACAAATATTGCCGAGGAGGACAGGCGACCTTCCATGGTGATTGATCTAGGATAAGTCACCAACAACATTGCCTTCTGAGAATAACTTTGGGGCATTTTGGGATTCCGAGTCTCTTCTCATTTAAGGGATGTGACGACGGTCCTCTGAGTGGAGATGCATGTTATTTAACAGTAAGAAGTAGAGCCCACAGCCAGGGCCGCTTGCTGCTCCTAACCTAGGTGGGCCAACTGTCTGTGTCTGTTGACCCACTCAGAGCAGCTAGGAGGGGGATTCAGCTGAAAACAGACACCTGACCCTGCTCTCAGATTCAAAGAAGCCAGCCTGGGTTCTGCGTCTCACCAGTTCTGCAATAATGAATAATTTACTCGGCGTGACACTGAGTGCCGGGAGTGTCACAGGATCTGGCATATATTGTAACTCAGAACAAGGAGGGACCAGAGCAACGATGATTATGTCTTCATTTCGCTGAAATGGGGATCAGTTTAAAGAGAAAAAAAATCTGAAAGAGAGTGTTTGTTATCATGGAAATAAAGTATGATTTAAAAGAAAAGTCAGTGAACTCAAAAATGCCCTAATTCTCACAGGCTGAATGTTTCTCTCATAGGAAGAATAGCCTTATTGTTGCATTTTCTTCTAATTAGAATTTTGATAAAATTGTGAGTTGAAGGCCTGGGAAGATGGCTCAATTGGTTAGATACCTGTCATATGCAACCACGTGGAGCTGTGTTCTGAACCCTCAGAACACACATAAAAATCCAGGCAATCTAGTGAGTGTCTGTGTCTGTAATCCCAGTACTGAGTTCTGAGAGATAGATCAGGTTGGACCTTTGAAGTTCCTTGGCTAGCCCATCTATTCTAGTTGATGAGTTGGGTTCTGTGAGAACCAGAAACTAAAATGGAGTGTGACTGAGAAAGGATTCCAGACCGTCATGGGTCCACCACCCCAAGTAAGACAAACTGGGAAAGTAGGTGGCAAGTGCTGGATAGGCCTGACCACAGACAAGCTTTTCTTCTTGCTTTGGAGCGAAGCAGAGCTGCTTGGAGTCCCTTATGATGCCTTTCCTGTCTTGCTGCTTTGCTAGCATGTGAATATTCCTGCCTAGTGTGTCCCTGAAGACACATGGAGCCTCCATCCACCTGAACCTGTGTGAGAGTGTGCATGTGTGCACGGTGTGCGTGTGCACGTGCATGGGCATGTGCACGAATGTGTGTGCCTGTGTGTGTGCAAGCACATGTGTGTTGTGAGAGTGTGTGCATGTGTGTTCAAAAGCATGCATATGTGTGTGCCTCTGTGTGTGTGTGTGTGTGTGTGTGTGTGTGTGTGTATCTGGAGGAGTTAATGTCAGCAACATTGGCAGGCTTGTATACTATATTCTCTGAAGCCCAGGTAGATAGTTTTCAGATAAAATAATAAAGGATAAAGCCATCTCTTTCTTGATTACAAACTAAAAATATAAATCCTTGTTGGATACTGATTGCCAGAGGACCAAGCTCTATTAGGTTTTACAAAAATGTTATTAATCTTAGAATATTTGAATATATGCAGAAATATTTTCAAAGGGGGGGAGTACTGAGAGTCCCTTTAATATGAGTGGGGCACACCTATGAGTACTGAAATCATGTTATCCCTTAAATCCATAATGCATTCCAAGTTCCTTCACTAAGTCTAAAGTCTCTTTCTCCTGGACTCCTCCTGGGCATCACGCTGCCTTTGGTTGGCTCTGAGTTTGCTTATTTGGATGGTCTGCACAATTCTGAGCAGTCTGTCCCCTTTTTTGGTTGGTAGAGTGGGGTTACTGGTTTGAGGAAGGACTCCTCAGAGTGAGGCCCACACCATTGCAGGGCCTCTGTGCTATCAATAGTTGATCAATGCTGAAGGTGACACTGGTAGCTAGTCCCCAGGGCCTCAGTCTCCTCATCCACTTGCTGCCTCTTAAAGACAGACATTTATGACTGTGCACTCTCTGCCTACTGATAACAGAGACCTGGGCGCATTGTTCTCATATTTATTTTCCTGATTTACATTGCTATTTACTGTGTTCTTTGCATCCAATCTCAATAGTTTATTTTCTTTCTTCTAATTGTCCCAGCTCTTTCAAGTGGCCCCTGGCTGGCCTCTTGTACCCTTGACACCTCTCCATCAGTGTGTGTCTGTTTCTTTCTTTTTATCTCCCTGCTTTCATGGGAGTTTAAGGGACTCTAGATTCATCCATTCCTCCATTGTTTGTCTTCCAAGGACTTATGATTTCTTATTGGAGAAGCTACTGGAAATCAAGTCCTAGGTTCCAGAAAAATAACTGAGTTTGTATGTGTTGTGTTGTGTGTATGTATGTGTGGTGTATGTAGTAAGTTTGTGTATGCGAGTGTGTATTATGTGTGTTCATGTGTGTATATGTGTGTGCATAGTATGTTTGTGTATGTATGCGTGGTGTAGTAGGTTTGTGTATATATGTGTGGTGTGTGTATAGTATGTTTGTGTGTGTATATATATATATATATAGTATGTTTGTGTGTATATATATGTATAGTGTGTGTATATGTTCATGTGTGTGGTATGTATGTGTTTGTATAGTTTGTGTGCATGTGCATGCATGTGTGTGTTCATGTGTGTGTGTGTGTGTAGTATGTTTGTGTATGTATTTGTGGTGTATGTATAGTATGTTTATATATATATATATGTGGCATGTATGTGTGTGTATAGTTTGTGCATGTATATGCATGTGTGTTTGGTGTGTGTTGTATGTTTGGGTGGTCGTGTGTCATGTTTATGTATGTGTATATTGAGTGTGCATACATGTGTGTGTGCATGTGTGCATGCACGGGTGCATGGGTATGCACATGTATGTGGAGGCCATAGGACAGCTCTAGATATTATCCTCAGCAATGCCTTCCTCCTTCTTTGAGACAGGTCTTTCTCTCACTGGCTTAGAGCTTACAAATTAGACTGAACTGGCCAGCCACTGAGCACCAGTGAGTTTCCTGTCTTTATCTTCTCAGTCTCAGGATCACAAGTGTATATTCAGCCATTCCTGGCTTTATCTGTTGGTCTGGGCATCAAACTCAGGTCCTCACACTTGTGAGACAAGAACTTTACTGAGTTATCTCCCCGGGTCCATTAATTGAATTTTAGTGAGAAAACGAACACATTTAGAAAGGACAGGCAGGGCTGGCAGTGGGCTTGGACTTTCAGTTTCATTCTGTGGCGGTGCCATACAAATGGAAGGGATTTGGGCTCCTCTGTGGCTTTGCTTCATCATCTAGAATGAGAACGACCGTATACTGAGCTTAGGAGTCTGTGTCTGGAATGCCTGGTGCTCTGCAAAGACTAGCTTGTCACCAGCATTTGCTGCTGCTCCCCGGCAGGTCCTGTCCTTCTGTATCCTAGCTGCAGAGGCCAACAAGTGCCCCCACCACTGGTTCCTGGATGGCTGTAACCGAGATAGAATCTTCTGGAAGCCTGACAGGGATGTAAAGGACGCAAGGCACTTCCTACTCTGCTGCCACCTTGTGGGCAGGTGTGAATGGTTGTCATGGCTACAGCAGGGGTGGTGGGGATCCAGGCAGTGGTGGAGTGGGCAATCTGGTTTCATTGCTCTCCTGATTGAAAGTTGCCTCTGCTCTGGGGACAAGAAGCTGAATGTGGCTGTATTTCATAGCAGGAACCCCAAGGAGCCCTGAGTGAAGGTACAAGCTTTACTGACCAAGAGCTTGAGTATCCCTTGGGGACTAACCACATACACCCCAGGGGGCTGTGAATAAATAGTCTTTCCCTAGACTACAGTATTATATTCTTCAAAAACAAACAAACAAGCAAAAAAAAAAAACAACCCCAAAAAACCATTTTTTTCCTTAAAACATACTCTTTTGGATTCACTGCTAGTTATTTTTAAATTTAAGGTTTCTCATGAATTAGAGTTTAAAGGTTGATTTCTTGGTTGTTTGTAGCTGGAATCTATTAAGCAATCCTTGAGCTGTACTGTCAGCCCAGTGGTAATTTATTTGTATGTCCTCTTGACATCAAGGTGTCAGACCCCGCAAACATAATGCATGCTATGTGCATTCAGAATCATAAGTCTGTGGTTTGCTTGGTTCTCTCAGTCGACAGGTTCACCTCTTACCAAACTGGAAGTGATGTGGTAACAATTACCAACTGCCCTTTGTACCTGACGTGGCATCAGCTTTCTGCCTCTTTTCCCCATCCTTGGTAGCTGAAATAACAGACCGGAGCCCCTAGGCCCAGCTTGCGTCTGATTTTAAAAAGAGATCAGTGGAGGGGCTGGCAAGATGGATCTGCAGGTAAAGGGACATGCTCTGTAGGCCTGCAATGCGAGCTCAACTGCCAACCCATGCAGAGGGCGGAGAAGAAAACCAATTGCAAAGTTGTCCTTTGACCTCCATGTGTGTTCTGTGGCAGATGCATGCCCCTTAAACACACACACACACACACACACACACACACACACACACACACACACGCCACAGACATACACAGGTAACACACACAGACACACTCACACACTCAACACACAGGAATTAATACACACAGACACACAAACACACATACATGCTCATGCATACACTCACACACAGAAACACAAAACACGAGTACACACAGTCACATACATACCCACACACAAAGGCAACATATACACTCATACAAACACACACACTTGTATACATATACACACAGACTCAGACAAAAACACACAAACACACATATTCACACAACACACACATACAAAGGATACCACACAACACATACAAACATACACTCACATACACGACACACGCTATAACAAAATTTAAAAGAAGAAAGCAATGGAAATGTTTCACAATTCAAAAATTCATTGCTAGAGAGTCTCTTTAGCCAGTTGACTTTTTACTTTTTAATTACTAATTAAATCAAATGTTAACTTTTAGCCATTGGGATTTTTTTTGCATATTTCATTAGGTCCTTTTACATTTTCTCTCCCATTAGTTTGTGAAAATGGGAAACTGTTTTCATAGATGTTTGAACGTTAAGTCACTCCGGCAGCCCTGGGAAGGGTCTGGGGTGGCTGTAGCATGACTTGGTAGCAGAATGTGTGAGGATTTCATGTGATAAGCTGCAAGCTCTTGCTGTAAGATTATAAAAATGCTGTCTTTTACCCTGCACTAGGTGCCCCAAGAAATCTATTGGAGTCTTCATCTCAGTCAGCAAAGCCTCTCACCCATTTAGCTCCAACTCATATCACACTGCTGATGGCTACTCTCTGAGCCTGGCAAAAATCTCTCTACCCATCTAGTTCCCAAGGCAGGTTGCCACCATGCCAGACATATACATCCCAGTTCTGTGGCGGGGTTGGCGTGTCTAGCCACCACACACTCTCTTAAACTTAAATCACCACATGAAAGAACACACAACACAATAGCCTCCAATCTAATTGATAAGATATAATTTGCTCATCTAGACATACAAAGCCCTGTACACATCCATCCCTTAAGAACATTCATAACAACCTGTAAATGTGCCGAGAGGAATCTTAACATCCACCTCCATGTTTTCTCTGCTGCTTCTCCATCTCCTAGCTCCAGTCTTCTCCTCTTCCCTAAAACTTTTCTCCTGCCCATCCTTCCTTCTCATCCAATGACAGACCTCATTCTATCTTGTACCTACCCTCACCTCAGTAATGACATCATCGTATAGGAACCCATGTTCACTTTCGCCTTCTTATTCTTATTTAACCATGGGATAGTTCTCCCCATATATAGGGGACATCTTCCATGTTTAGCTAAACCTCTTTGGAAATGCCCTTGGACACACTGAGTGGCACTCCTAGATGATCCCAGATCCACCCAAGCTGATGGTGAAGATGGCTACCACAGGGTTTGACTCCTTGTAATCTATACCTTCTTAATAAGGAACAGAGGTTCTCCTTTTCTCTCTTGGTTTGTTTTTACAAGAGGTATGATTTTTGTTTTTGAGATTTCATCCCATCCCAACAGAACAGCCAAGATAAACAATAACAACAATCAATGAAACAATAACAACAATAAATGAGACAGATAACAATAAACTGGGATACAAACTGGTGAAGTTTCTAGCCCACCATGGGCATTAGTGTGCACACATGTTGGCCAATACAGACTTTTGAGAAAGCCAAGTGGAAGCCTACTATGTGGTATATGGTGTACAACACACACACACACACACACACACACACACACACACACACACACACACACACTTCTACCTACTCTAGTTGCCTCCTAAGATATACGCATCTACATATAACAAATGACTTTAAGTGAAGCTACTCTATAACCAGGAGGAGTGGTGAAGTGCTTGCCACCAGAGCATGAGGATCTGAGTCTTATCCCCAGAACCAATGGAAGGGCTCAGAGAGGTAGCATGTGTCTATAGGCATGTCTACTGCATGTCAGGGGAACTGAAAGATCTCTGGAGCTCACAGCTCACAGCTTAGCCCAAATGGTGAATTCTGGTTTCATTGAGAGACTCAAAAATAAAGTGGGGAGCAAATGAGGAGCACCCCTGACATTGACCTCTGGACTCCCTGTGTATATGTACTCTCTCACATAGGTGCACACATACACCACACACACACACACACACACACACACGCACGCACATGCACACACACACATACCAAACACACTAAATAAACAAACAAAAATACTTTATATGTGTACAAGAAGAAGTACCTTTCCCAATTGTCAAGTTCAATATTTTGGTATGTCCACTAACTTAGATTTGCCAAATATCTTAGATTCTCTGGATAGACTTTTTGTCTGCTAAATCTATCAGTTAGAGCAAAAAAATGATAAATGATACCGCTGTGGTTATAGATTTTTCAATGTTTCCTTGTATTTCTGTTATTTTTATTTATATGTTAGAAGCCACTGGTGCGTAAAGGAATCCGGAACGGTATCCTCTTGGTGCAGTATTTCGGTTGTTGTTATTGAACACTCAGCTATTTCAACATAAATGGCTGCAGCATATTACTAGGGTTTACGAGCTCATTGCTAAAGTGACTTCCCTTGCCTAGTGTTCTGTATGCTGGAATGCATGATAGGTTTGCCGTCTTCGTGGTACACTTCAAGTATTTAATTGGAATTCTTGATCCAAATAATTCCACATGGGCAGTAGCTCCTCCCCTCAGTATAGACATTTAGAATTCATTTACTGCTTGTGTGCATGCGGCTTCATGCGCAGGAGTGTGCACGTGCATGGGTTGGTATGTGTGGAAGACAGGTATCTCAAGGTGTTATTCTTCATTGATGTCCACATTGCTTATTGAGACAGCATCTCTCAGAGTTCTCAGCTTAGTGATACAGCTAGAGTAGGTCGCTAATGGTCCTCAGGCATCCCCCTGTCTTTACCTTTGTGGTACAGGGGTCAAGGGTACAGGGGTCAAGACTACTCACCATCTTTATGTATGTATGTATGTATGTATGTATGTATGTATGTATGTATGTATGTATGTATGCATTTTAACATGGGTTCTAGGGACAAACTCAGGTCTTCACAATTGCACAAAAGCACTTTATCACCTGACAGAACTCTTTAATCGCAAACATTTCCTCCCACCACCCCGTTTTGCATCACTGTCCTGTATTTTATAACCTCGTCGCTCACACACACACCATTCTGTTACTTTCATGGCTCATCTGATTTTCAGTTTCTCTGTTGTCATTCTGTTTCACACTGTCCATCTGAGTCCTTGGAGTAAGTCTCTGTCTCTAGTAAAGTCGTGATAACTGTCTCCATCCCCTGTGTTAACAGGGACACTGTCTTAGACCTGCTGGGTATGTGGACTTTGAAAACCTTTCTAAAGCTTTAATTGCCCTTTGTTGGGTGACTCCTACTAGGGCTCTTGGGGGCATTGAGAGTTGACATGTACAGGCAGTGGGGACAGGATCTATCTGAGTGCATTGTAGGTATTGGCGGTGTTGTTTTGTGCATAGGTCACTATTGGTCCCACCAATATTAGCAATTCTGAATAGCCTCTTCTAGGTACATGGTAGGTTTTTCTCTGCATTCTGAAGCTCTAGCAGCCTGTCTCCTGCAGGCCTTGCTGTTCCTGAGAAGTCAGTTGCTTGACCGTTGTCTTCTGTGGACACCATCTTTTATCTCATGGTGACTTAAGAACTTCTCTTACCCTTGGACTTCTGTAGAGTCAAGGGCAGGTGTGAATTTATTTATTCTGCATGTGATACAAGGAGGTACAGTCTCTGAGCACCTCGAAACAAGGCTGACCTTTCACCTTCTTCAGGCTTCCTCTTCTTGCTAGAAACCACAGTGTTCGCTCACCTCACTCTTTCTTCTGTGCTCTTCTGTGCAGTGTCTTGTTGACTATGCTTGTCACGTTTACCTTGCTCAGGGCCCACTCTTCATGTTCTGTGTGGTTGTCTATGGTCAACTTCCAAACCGGTCCAAGTGGTATATAGGCAGCAGGCAGGGGGAATCTAATCTAGACCGGGAAACACTCCCTGTCTGGTGTGAATATCACGCCGAGCTGATTGCACATCTTTGCTCACGATGCCCAGCCTTAAGTATTGTAACGTAAGCCACTTGCCCTCCGTGTTGCCTCAGACCCTCTCTAACTGTAATTCTCCTGCACTGACTTCCTGATGAGATATTGCCACTTCCTCATTGTTTCCTGGATGTATTTTTTCTCTTTCTCCTTCCTTCCTTCCTTCCTTCCTTCCTTCCTTCCTTCCTTCCTTCCTTCCTCCCTCCCTCCCTCTCTCTCTCTCTCTTTCATCTATCTATCTATCTATCTATCTATCTATCTATCTATCTATCTATCTCTCATCTATATACCTACCATCCATCTATCTATCTAATCTATCTATTGTATGTCTATCTATCTATCTATCTATCTATCTATCTATCTATCTATCTATCATAGGGGAGAGTCTCATATTTTCAGTCACTGCGCCCGCCTGTTTTTCAACACTGCTCTTAACTCGTTTTTCTTTCTTGAGACAGCTGCACTGGGTAGGGATTGTGGGGCACACATTCAGAAACCAGTCCTCATCCTTCAGCTGGTAAGATTATATGGGTGCAGTGATTAACGTAAACTCAGTAACTTGTTGGGGGTGCTCATAGATAACGCAGTATATTCTGGATCGCCAAAGCAGCGTTTTCCAGAAACCGGTGCCCACTCTCAAGATGAGACTTCCCAGAGCTGAGTAGATTTCATTTCTGGTTCCTTTGTGGGTGCCTGTGTCACCTCCTCAACGCACGAGGGCTCAGGTCACCTTTCCTGCCCATGTGTCAGCCTCTGTCACCCCCTAGTTCTGCGTTTGCACCCTCATCTGTGAGTGTACGTCTTATACCCACTGCCATGGATTTTCATACCTTCCTTATTTCTTGGCAATGTCTCCACTTCATAGAAGTGGGGTCATCTATCCAAGTCTGAATTGGTCATTTTATCCACCATGGATGGAGGAGGGATTCCCTTCCTCCCCTGGCGTGAGACAGTGGGAAGAGCCTGCCTGGTTCAGCTGGTTCTGGGAGCCAGATGAAGACAGGGACTGAAAACACTCAATCAAAGACATCCCAGACACCAGAGGACCAGCAGAGCACCTTTTCTTTTTCCTAGTCAAAGAGATTTACCTTTGATGGTGATAAATGTCCCCCGAGCTGTTAATCATTTTTTAGATGGTGGAATACTGCTCTGTCCCCTGACAAGGTACAAGGAGGTTTGAGCCCAGTACATCAGCACAACATAGATGCCTTCTCCTCCAGCATGCACGCAGCAGTCTCGTGTCACTTGGAAAAAAGAGTGAGGGTATAATGTAAATGTGACAAGGATAAAATACTTCAAATCAGGCATCACTCCAGGGATGAGATAAATAATCAGAGCTACAGCCGACACGAGAACAAGCACGTCAGCAACGCGGCTGCTGTGGAAACATCGTCCCTTCCTTCCGAGGCTTAGCACATGTTCTGCTAATGCTGTCCAGAGCAGAGCAGCCCACACTCGACCCTCACTGAGTGGATTAACCTATGCAAATTCCTGAAAACACAGCAGGGTGGGGGGGTGCTTGTGGCTCTCTCTGAGACGCAGTAAAAGGAAAATACTCAAGTGAATAGAAATTAACTAGTGTACAAGGTGTGACTCTGAAAGAAAAACACAGCGTTTTATTAAAAAACCACATGGCATTTTCTCTGGGGACACCGTACCCTCATGCTCTTTTCATGAGCTGTCCTGGAGGTGGGGTGTGGACACCTACACTGTGGTGCGTGGAGGGAACGGTTAGGAGAAGGCGATCACAAGCCCAGGTCATCCATTACCCCTCTTCCCCATGGAGCCACACTTCAGGTTTGTATTCTCATGAAACTGTGACATTGCCCACCTATTGGGAAAGTAGCATATTTTAAAATCGAAATGTCCATTTTCCCAATTCTGAGAAGGAAAGTATGTCAGAGAGAATGCAGATGAGGTTTGCATCCTGAATCACCTGTCTACGTAAGGATGGTTTCCTCCACGTGTGGGAGGTAGAAAGAGGAAGGCCACATAGGGCAACTCTTAGGCCCAGCACAGCAAGGCAAAGCCAGCCCTCCTGGTTGGTTTCCAGATATTAGGAGTGAGCTGAGAAGATAACTTTGTTTTAGATCAGATTCGTGTGCTGTCTTTCCCCTCACTGTGGTCAAGCGCCTGACAATAAGTCACTTGGGGGGGGAGAACAGTTTATTTGGGGGTCACAGTTTGAGGGCTGAAGCTCACTGTGATATCTCTTGTTGCTGTGAGTGGAGAAGGAGGAAAAAAAGCTGGAAAGGGAACGGAAGCCATGCGAGCATGGCAGCTAACTGAAGACATAGCACAGAACACGGCAGAATGGAACCACAGAGGCCGGGAGATGTGGCCTGGCTGGTAATGTGCTGGCCCTGCAGGAACGAGGTACAAGTCTGATCCCCACAAACCACATAAAGAACGTGTGTGTGAGGAGTGGTATGTTCTTGTAATACCAGTGCTGGGGAAGTGAGGACAAGATGATCTGGGGGCTCCCTGGCCATCTCATCTACCCTACTCGGGTAGCTCCAAGCCAGTGAGAGACCATGCAAAACACTTTAAGGTAAGTTGAGCTGTGCCTGAGGAATGACAGTCAAGGTTGACCTCTGACCTCCACATGCATATGCACAAAAGCAAATGGACGTGTACCTATATATCCACCTACACACAACCTACACATAAATGCCTATAAATGAGACAAGTTATAAACTATAACCAGTAAATGATAGGAAAGCTAGTGAGCTACAGAGTCTGCTTCCCTCAGCTCCTTTACCTCATCCGAGGTGGCGATAGCTCAGCGGTTAGGAAGTGCTTGCTGTGGAAACATGGAATTCCTGAGTTCAGATCCCTGGCACGCATATCAGGGCTGGGCATGTGATGTGTGCCTATAGCTTCAGGACTGCAAGGACAGAGACACCTGGATCCCTGTGCTCCGTGGCCAGCCAGTCTAGCCAAAATTCCAGGTTCAGCAAGAGATGCTGTCTGCTTAAAATTAGGTTAAAGGAGGCAGAGGAAGGCATTCTGGTTGACCTCTGGCTTCTACACATGCACACAAAGGTAGAATTAAGAACTTTCTGCTGCGCTTCTGTTGAGTCTCTACTTCCTCCCTGGGGTTAGCAAGAGCATACACTCACACACATGGACACACAGACCAACACACATGGATACTCACACATGAACACTCACACACAGGGACACACACACTCATACACATGGACAATATAGACACACACCCACATAGGGACACACACACAGGGACACATACACACACACACACACACACACACACACACACTAACAAACATATACAGGGACACACACCACACACATGGACATACAGACTGACACACATGGATACTCATACATGGACACTCACACATAGGGACACACACACTCATACACATGGACAATATAGACACACACCCACATAGGGACACACACACAGGGCACATACACATGCACACACACATGAAAAAACATATACAGGGACACATACACACATACACACACACTAACAAACATATACAGGGACACACACTTACACGCATGGACATACAGGCACACAGATACACACAAGACACAGGGACACACCTACAGAGACAACTCACACAACCACACTCACACATACTCCTCTACATCTAAAACTATCCAGGATGGAAAAATAGGAAGGTGACATATTACTCATGAGTTATGAATTCATGTGTCTTAAATTAAAACAAAAGACATACCATTTTCTCTGGTAAGGAATGGGTATTAACCATTTTACTCATCGTTTTCTGGTAGGCATTACGTTTTCAAATATTTCAAGTCCTTCACATTAGACGTAGCATGACTGCAGGTGCTTGCTTTTAAACACAGCTGCACTCAATGTTGATATGATAATTACGATGTGCTCTGTGCCTAAACCCACATGGACAGCGCATATGCCATGGACAGCTTAGACATTACCATGAAGGAATATTATTAAGAACCCAGATAGGACTGAATTCCACATGTGCTCACACATTCCTCCTGTGTGTTTGAGGCAGCCCTTTGCTGCCTGTCATATCACTTAGCAGACAGACGAATAGACAGACAAACCAACAGGCAGGCAGGCAGATGAGTTTCCGTGAAGATGGACAATGTGCTGCTAAGTTCTAGGCCCCCTGACTGAGTGGGAAGAAGAAAGCTTTTGGCCCTTGTGTGTGTACATGTGTGTGTCAGTGTCCTTCCTACCTGTGTCTGTGACCAAGGACGAGTACTTGTAGAGTTGTGTCTAGGGGAGTCATGAACTGTGTAACAGGAAGGAAAATGGCTGCAAATCAGCCTGGGCAGGAGAGATACAATGGGGCCGGCTCAGCACTTTGTGGACACCTAATTACAAACAGAATGAAAAAGTCGCCGGTCATTCTGAGAGGCCCTTGCTGCTCAGGTCCCCCATGTGACCGTGACCGCTGACCCATGCTGATACCAGCGCTCCCATTCCTTCTGAGAGGAGACCTGAGGTTTGTCTTATCAAGAATGGACTCATTTTATCATTTCGAGACCAGTGTTATTATTTTTTTTAGGGGTTAATGTTACCAGAAGAGGTCAGGGTGATTATTTAGTGGGAAAAATTGTATTTGCTAGGAGTTTATTGGTTCTCTTTGAGAAATCTGACTTATTTATGACATAAGTCATTTTGGGGCGGCTGATGGAAGGCAGTTCTCTTTTATGACACTTGTGCCTTTGTATAAAACTGTGCTATAAATGATATTGACAGTGCCGTACAGGACTACTGTATTTTTTTTTGTATGTTGTAAAACTTTGTTACTTTATGGTCCAATGAACCAAAGTTGTACTTCGTCGGCATCTCAGGCACGAGTGCAAAGACATCTATCTCGTCTTCTGGGAGGCACGTTGAGGAAATAGTAAATAGAGGAGGAAAATTCGCAAAGAAGAAAACAGCTTGCACTGTCTGTGCCCGTGTGTGTGCGCGTGGGTGTGTGAGAGAGTGCACACTCTAGGGCAGCTCTCAGTCGTGACAATAGGCGCTTCACCCACTAAGCTGTCTCTCCAGTCACAGCCCACTGCTGTCTGTCATGGCTCTTGTGTGGAATTGCTTTAGGGACACATTTAAGCTGAAAACAAAAACAAAAAACAAATGGCAAGTGCCTGCTAGACTTCTCTGCCTCAATCCTAGGCCCTGTTTTTCTTGTTTGTTTGTTTTTGTGGGTGAGGGGCATCTCTACTGTTGCCTTTAGTGTACGATCTGAGTTAACGAGATCCTTCCTCTGCCCAGAAAGTCAGATCCATCACTGTCCTCAACTTGACATAGGCCCTGAAACACCCCGTAGGCTCCTGACTGGAGAAGAAATGGCTTTCTGATGTTCCCCTAGAATATTTTCATGAGCTCTCCCACCTTAGGTCATTGGTGGTATGTGTGTGGTGGGAGCTGTATTTAGGCTCGCCTCCAAGGTCAAGAGCACCTCCCAGCCCCATCTGAAAGGAAGATTCAACAAAGGCCCCAAGAGTCCCCTGCTTCTCTTCCCTCTGTTTATGGATACGTTGGCTCTTCTATTAAATAGGATCTGTGACCATTAGTGCATTTCTATAGATCACTGGCCTGTGGTGAATACAGAGTGGACAGAGTGGAATATCTTCATGGCAGTCAGTGCAGATGCTTATGCTTACGGTTCATGCACGTGCATAGACCCTGCCCAGGCACACGGAGGCGACCAGAACTGTTAGCCATCTGCCTTTCAGAACGAGACCACAGCCTGCGGACCAGCAGGCATACTGTGACTAGAGTCCAGGCTGATATCCATGGGAAGAATGACAGGAACCTCACGGAGTTAGTAGGGTCTCAACAGAGTCACAGTAGGAAGCTTCTCTCCTGGCTCCTAGGCCGACCAAAGCTTGCTGTCATGAGAAACTGCCTTCTCAGGACGCTGTATCAGATGAGGCTCACTGTTGATCTGAAGGTAGCCAGGGCAGTGAGTGACTGCAAGGGAGGAAAGTGAGTGTGTGGACACAGTGGCGCCATCCCTCACCTTTGCAATAAGTGAAACAGCCCAGCGGGCTGAGCAGTAGAGCACACCTGTCTGGTTCTGGAGGTGACAGGAAATACGGACCTCTCAGGAGTTCTGCTTGAGGTAGTTCTCTGTACCTAGGCTGCATGAGGTACACCAAGAGGATTAACCCCAGTGCGATCTGTCTCTTTAGGTAGCAGCAGGTCACCAGACTCCAGGTTGCCAGACCAACCAGGCCAAGTTCTCTGAAAAACAGCCCTCCCCTGGTTGGAAGACGTGTGATTTGGCCTCTCCTCTTGGATTCTGTGTATATGAAGTGCCTTCACCTGCTGGTCTGGGGTGTCTGTCTTTCTGCTTATCTACTGGAGGTAACCTATGGGCCAAGTAAGAGGATAGGGGCTTTATGTGTGTCTCCAGAAGGAAGGTTGGGGGGTGGGGTGGAGAAAGGTGCCTGGAAGGAAGAGGAAAGGGGACAGAAAACAGAGAGGAAAGGTCAACAAAGATAGAAAGTAAGACTGACAGAAAGAGAGAGAGAAGAGAGGAGAGATGGATGGATGGATAGATACATAGATAGATGGATAGATAGATAGATGATAGATAGATATAGACAGACAGAGGATAGATAGATATAGACAGAGATAGATAAGTGATAGATGATAGAGGTAGATAGATAGATAGATGATAGGTAGATAGGTAGATAGATAGATAGATATAGACAGACAGACAGATAGAGGATAGATAGACATAGACAGAGATAGATAACTGATGATAGAGGTAGATAGATAGATAGATGATAGATGGATGGATAGACAGACAGATAGATAGATAGATAGATAGATAGATAGATAGATAAATAGATAGATAGGAGGTGAGACAGAGACATCCAGAGATCCAGAGAGATGGTGAGGCAAAGAGAGAGTAAGACAGGGACAGGGTGAGAAGAGGAGAAACAGAGAGAAAGATTGAAACAGGAAGATCAATAGAGGCAGAGAGATAGAGTACTAAAGGGCGAGAGAGAGAGAGAGAGGGAGAGAGAGAGAGAGAGAGAGAGAGAGAGAGAGAGAGAGAGAGGAGGGAGAGAGATGACTGAGACCAAGAGGAGGGGAGAGGGAGAGGGGAGGGGCCAAGGCCAGCTTCGGCCAGTCTCCCTGTCACAGCTCAAGTGGAGAGCTCACAAGAAGGTGGAGTGGAGCAGGCACAGCATTTGTTCTAGAACCAGCCTTGCTCTCCCCTTGGAGCCAAATCCAACTTTCCTTCGGTGCTGTTTTGTTTCGCCTTTCATTCTCGTCATTTATGGTGCCCTCGACAGCACGGCGAGGCGCCCGCAGCTCTGGAATGCCAGCCTGGCACCGCCGCTCGGAGCCGCAGCCGTGGTGTAATCGACTAATGGCTTCTTTTCATTGCAGCCCTCCCTGAGAGACCCAGTGGCAGATTGTAGACTCAATTACTCTCATGTCAGGTGATTATCCCAGGTCTTAATGTAATCTTCCATTCACACATACCATATTTCAATTACGGCAGCTATGGAACAAGCTGTGTATTCAAATCGCCAATCACCTTATCACTGCGGAACAATGTCAACTGTAAAAGACGCCAGCTGAAGGCAATTACACATGTGTCGAGGCTCGATTATGATGACTCTCTGTGGTATTTGTGATGAGCTGGGGAGTGTTCTGAAAATTTAATTTAATGACAATATGCTTGCCGTACAATCCATAATACCTCCTGAATCCAGCATGGGGCTATTAAAACCGATAGGAGCATATTATCGCCGCGCTGGAAGGCTGGGCTGGGCTTGGGGCTGGATGCCTCTACAGGGAACCATAGGTAATTTCTGCACATCTTTCCAGTGCAGGCAGGCAGCTCCAGCCCCAGCTGCACATGGAAGGTGGGCTTGCCCGCCTTGCCCGCGCTGAGTTAAGGTGTTTTGCTCCAAAGCCTCTATCCTGTTGCAGAGCAGAGGTTCCAGGACCCACCACCTTGTGGAGTTCTTAGCCTACAGGCTTGCATACTATGGAGACAAGAGACTGTGGGAAGGAGTAACAGACGGAGTGTGGACGGGGACCTGTATTCAGCCTGACTGCCCCACCCCCACCCCTAACCCCCACCCCACGACACACAGCAGAAGTCCCTATGTGGAGGTCACAGCTTCCGCTGTGCTCGATAAGAAGTCTCTGAAGAAGAAGCCACCAAGCTGGGATCCTGGCAGGGACCCTAGGGCATTGCTCTGGTGGCCTCTCTGACCTTGTTAATTTAAGGTCCCTCTAACCCCGTGGCCGTCGGCGGTGGCGTCTTTGAAGGTCTGAGGGTTCTTGCATCCAGCTGTAGGTAATGTGGGAAAGGAGAAAGCCACCGCCCTCTGGGACAGTTCGATGACCTCTGCTGTGGCTTTGAGCATCATTTCCCCAGGAAAGAGGTGGCCTTGATAGAGCAGCTTCTAAGGTCGGTGTCCTCCCTCTCCCCGTTTGACACAAGTCAGTATTTTGCTCCATGTCCTGAGCAGCAAGGACCCAATTTATTCAAGAACAATGCCATCTTGCCTTAATTTGCACCTTAATTGGAGTGATGGAGATAACGGAGGTTCAAACTTTTGTTAAAGTGAAGACAACTTGGGTGTAGGTGAGGCCTTGTGGTTTTTGTCTCTCTCTCTCTCTCTCTCTCTCTCTCTCTCTCTCTCTCTCTCTCTCTCTCTCTCTCTCTCTCTGTCTCATTAACAGTGTTGGGGTTGGGGATTTAGCTCAGTGGTAGAGCACTTGCCTAGCAAGCGCAAGGCCCTGGGTTCGGTCCCCAGCTCCGAAAAAAAGAATAATAAAAAAAAAAGTGTTGTCGCCCTACCACCTTAATTTTTCAGACCGATGTTTCAGTTAAATACTACTACAAACACGTACTCATTTTAATTACATTTTAACGGTTTGTATTTCTGTGGCAGAATGTATTTTTTTTTTTTTTTGAAACTAGATTTTTCTAAAGTCGATTCTTTCAGTGGAAACCTCCTGGGACTTCCCCAAGCACCCAGACTCCAGTCTCCTGGAACTGCCCAGCTTCTTTCCATATCAAACCCGGCAAGCTGTCTCCTTCTGTAGTTTTCCACCCCACGCGATCAGAACCGAAACCGGATAAAGACGACAATTTTACCCGTGTTTTTATTCCTACAACGCAAACAACAGCTGCCTGGGGCTGTGTGTATGCAATGTCTTCTTCCTATGACCCGTGTGTTCTGGAACATGAAAGGAAGACATGATCTGGTGTTGGGGTCTTCATATGAAACAAGCCCTCAGCAACAAACATTATGGCCACAGTTCTGTTGCGAGTAAACTCTTTGTGGAGT